>NC_069505.1:523793175-523935675 GCF_027579735.1 Bombina bombina | reverse complement strand
GCAATTGTAAACAACTTTCCAATTTAATTCCATTAACAAAATGTGCACAGTCTTTTTATATTTAGACTTTTTGAGTTACCAACTCCTACTGAGCATGTGCAAGAATTCACAGCATATACGTATATGCATTTGTGATTGGCTGATGGCTGTCACATGATACAGGGGGAGTGGAAATATACATAACTTTGCAATTTATTTAAAAAAAAATCTACTATGTATGGGAAGTCAGTCAGAAATGCCTGGTCCTTTGGGGGTATTTTACCCCTGGATCTCCATATATCTATATAAAAATGCCACTGTCTGGCTTCTAAATATTCCTTCTGGCTTTTACATTTTAAACAGATTTGTTGACCCCTGTGCTAAAGTGTAACCAGGATTCATATTCTATCCCATCTTTAAACATTTAAAGGGAGACTGAACCCCCATTTTTTTTCTTTCCCGATTCAGATAGAGCATGCAATTTTAATCAACTTTCTAATTTACTCCTATTATCAATTTTTCTTCATTCCCTTGCTATCTTTATTTGAAAGTGATGAATGTAAATCTTAGCAGCCAGCCCATTTTTAGGTTCAGCACCATGGATAGCGCTTGCTTATTGGAGGCTGACATTTACCCACCAATAAGCAAGCATAACCCAGGTTCTCAACCAAAAATGGTTGCTATGCATCACATTCCTGCTTTTTTAATAAAGATAGCAAGAGAATGAAGAAAAGTTGATAAGAGGACTAAATAGTTGCTTAAAATGGTGTGCTCTATCTGAATCATTAAAGGAAAAAAAATAGCGTTTAGTGTCTCTTTTTTAAGGGTCACACATGGTTTGGTTTTGTTAGTTTTGTTTCTTTTTTTTAGTATGTATGTATTATCACCCCTTGGGACGCCGGGGGGGTGTTCTTGTTTATATTTATCTTACACTTTTTTGTGTATCTATTCTCTATCATATGTTGAATGGTTTTGTATGCATGTTGAATTGTTTTTGTTCCGGCCAGTGGATCTGTTTGGTGGTTGGGGTTTGTGTGAATGTGGATTGACTGACCCTTGGGATCTTCCAGTACCAGCGTTTGAGCTGTCTTACCCATTGTGGCAGTAAGAATATGTTTAAAGTGACATAAAATTTAAACCGTATTCATCTAAGACTCGTTAGCTGGGATTTATTTATATTGTATTTATTTGAGTAAATTGACCCTACTCTATCCCGTGCATGAGCCTATAGACATAGAAATCTCAAGATAGTGCTGTCACTTGTTTCATTTTTTGTATGTATGTGTAGCCCTCAGTTTACGCCGGGGTTATGTTCCAGAAGGAATGGTTGTAAATTGAAACCCAGTTTATAATGTAAGTCAATGGGAAGTGAGGAAGATAGGTTCCAGGCCCCTCTCAAAATTGTCATAAGCAACACCTAATACATTATTTTTAAATGCTAAACAGCATTATAAACCTAATAAAATAATCACACAACACAGACATCACTTGCATTTTTCTGCAAACAGTTCTTTCTATGCATTCCAATCTGGTTTATAGACAGGAAGATCTTGTATATACATATACACACAATTTATTTATTTTTGTCCCGGGGAGGGTACCACTTAACTGTCAGAGGAATGCAGATCTTTGCTTGTCAAAAGATCAAAGACCTAATTAATGAGAAATGGACAATGTCGCCTTTAAATATTTTATAATCTGAGGGCAAGCTCTGCCATAACGGGTTACTTATTAACACTGCCCTCATTCTGTTTTGTATCCCATTAAACTAGGACATTATACACCTTAAAATGTGTATTCTGCCAAGTAACAACTTTGCAAAAAACTTTATTTGGCCACTTTTATCAATTTAATCTTAAAATAGTTTTCCATTTCCTGTTGCACTATTCCAAACAGTCATTGGTTGCCTACTGTAGTGACCTATTTATAACTGTCCCTCATTGGCCTCTGCAGAACAGAAAAACCTAGGTTACAACATGGAGACAGCCCATTATTTTCTGGAAACTAAAACTCTAATATTTAAACAAGTGTCTGACTAATCTTTGCTGCTTTGAGTACATAATTCTATTTAGCAATTGCATTTTATTTTTAGGCAAATTCACCACATCATCCCTCCCTTATTTATGCTTTTACATATTGTTTGTTTATGCTTTTTTATTTGGATAATGCTTTACCTTGTATTTTCTTCACAAATAGTCTACCCCACCCACACTATTGTAACTAATTCTAAGGGGCTTAATCCTTTTAGTTTCACATTAGTTACACACATTATGCAGGTATCTCCTGCACGCTCACAGCTCTAATAGTTCAGTAACCCCTTCAGTGCCAAGCCATTTGACATGTATGGGCTGGGCTGTGTGAAGTCTATACACAAAGTATACCTCGTTTATCAGTAGAACAAGCATTTTTAAAAATAATTTGCATGTCATATAAAGATGTTTCTATATATACTGTATTATGATCTTTCTTCAAACCATTAATTCTAGTTATTTTCTATGACATACATGGAAAATAGCTCTGGAGTTGTTTTTCGTTTATGGTCTCACAAAAGGGATACTGAATAAAAAAAATTTTTATTCATGATTCAGATAGAGCAGGCAGTTTTTATGCAACTTCTAATTTACTCCTATTAAATTTTCTTTGTTCCTTTGGTATCTTTATTTGAAAAAGCAAGAATGTAAGCTTAGGAACCGGCCCATTTTTTTTATTTTATTTTTTTTTATTTTTTTTTGGTTCAGCACCTGGGTAACGCTTGCTAATTTGTGGCTACATTTAGTGTTGGCCCATTTTGGTTCAGCACCTGGGTGACTCCTAAGCTTTACATTCCTGCTTTTTCAACTAAAGATAGCAAGATGATAATAGGAGTA
This sequence comes from Bombina bombina, assembly GCF_027579735.1. Classification (NCBI taxonomy): domain Eukaryota; kingdom Metazoa; phylum Chordata; class Amphibia; order Anura; family Bombinatoridae; genus Bombina; species Bombina bombina. The sequence goes on along the minus strand of NC_069505.1, from coordinate 523,932,829 downwards.
AAATAAAAAGTTGATTAAAATTGCATGATTTATCTGAATTATGAATTATTTTTTTTATCCCTTTAAGTATCTGACTTCACAAAGCACCAACATTTTTGAATTCATACCCCCATTATTATAAAAAAAAATTTTTCTTTAAAAATAATTTCAGAAAATTACATTTTTATCACTTCTGCCATTGTGAAATATGGAAAACCTAATTGATGCAAATTATTTTAGCCAATATTTGATTCCAGGTTGCTGACACACCCCATTTTGAGAATGTTTGTTTATGTTTGGTCTTAGAATTTTTAAAAATATCTAGTTTTACCGTCTCTTCTGCATAATGGGAACTACAACCACTTGCTATCATTGCACTGGTTATTTAATACCCATTGCTGACCGCACCTTCTTGCACATAATCCCTACACAATGCCCCTTTTTTATTTAGCACCCAAACTTTTATATATTTAGTTTTTTTGGTATTGTAAACAGATCTAATGAACTGTTAAGTGTAATGCATTAATATGATTTTATTTTATTTGTAGCTGAGGAATCATCAAATGAGATTGCACCAAGCAAACGCATGGTTCAGGGGCAGTCCCTACAAGGTATATTATGCCCCTTTTTGTTTGCTACATGCTCAGACGTACACATTCTGCGATCCTGTTCTCCAGGGTCAATAATATGTTCTACTGTATTTTAGCATTGGCATGTTCCTTTAAAGGGACAGTCTAGTCAATTTGCTTTGTTCTTTTTTGATTTCTTTGTTGAAAGCTAAACCTAAGTAGAATCGTATGCTAATTTCTAAACCCTTTATGGCCGCCTCTTCTTCTCTTGACAGTTTTTCACAGCTAGACAGCACTAGTTCATGTGTCATATAGATAACATTGTGCTCACTGCTGTGGAGTTATTTGAGTTCGCACTGGCTAAAATGAATGTCTGTCAAAAGAGCTGAGATAAGGAGGCAGTCTGCAGATATTTAAATACAAGTTAATCTAAAAAAAGTGTATTAATATACCGTAACAGACTTGGTTATGCTAAATTGGTGAATGGGTACTAAAGGGATTATCTATCTTTTGAAACAAACATTTTCAAGTTAACTGTCCCTTTAAATTACAGTAACTTTGTCAGGAAGCCAACAATACAGCTGCTTTGCATGAAAGGAATCCAGTTAATATTAATATAAAAATGCTTCTTTGAATTAATGGCATAATTTCAATGACTTCCTCTTGCAGCATATTTTTTTGTCCCACCACTGACCTTTTTTGATACTTTTATTTTCATCAAACAGCTCTTTATCTAAGCCATCTTCCCCTCTTTAGTCTGTTGGTGTTGAATTAATTATGGGCATCGAGCCATGTCAAAGAATAGATTGAAGAGCAAAGGGTGTAGAATTTTGGAATAAGGAAGTATTGTCATTCTATGTTAAACTATGAGTGAGCACCCCCTGCTGGCCAGTTAGTCAGATTGCAAGTTCTGGTAGGCCTTTCAAACTAAACAAAGTGCACTTTTATGCCATGAAATACTGTAATTCCATTATCTGTTCTTTGTACACAAAACTTTATAAAACCTTTTTTATTTTATTTTTTATTCGTTTTGAATTCTCCGGGACAGCTTGTAAAGGTAATTGCAGTGCGGATGAGTTTGTGTGCAATAATGGCTGCTGCATCAGTAATGCACTAAAGTGTGACGGATCTGATCAGTGCGGAGATGGGTCTGATGAAGCGTCTTGCGATGGTAAGAATTTGTTTTCCGAAACGGTAGCCTTTTAGCCTTCACTGCTCGACTCCTCTAACCGTTGTGCTAAAGCTGTTTTAGATCTTTTTACTTATTTGTGTGCTAGCTACACAAACTATATGCTGTTTCTTTGTAATTTCTGCCACCCAGAATGCAGTATTTTTTATTATTATTTATTTTTTTGCGTTCTTGTAATGCTTGCAAACCGCATAATTTGTCCTTCCAAAATAATAAACATTAAAACAGCATATCTGTTTTCCATGCAAAATTTGTAATTGTAATTTTAAAAATTCAAAGGGACAGTGTAAAGAAAAATTGGTTTCCCTTTTCTGTATTTCCAAGCAGCAGAGCATAAAGTACATACATTGCTCCTTTAGGTTTATTTTTGTATATTAAATAGCCGGAAACCAGCCTTTATTATATTGCATTATATGCACACACATCTTAAATCTGTCGGTATTCACGAAGCCCAATACTTGGAGAGAACAAATAAAACATAAAATGTTACTCCGACCTCCCACTGAGAGCGTTTATTTCTTCTGCTTGCTATCATTACATAGCTTTTTTTATAGCCAGTACTTAAAGGGGCAGTAAACGCATTGATATTTGAATATAAAATGTTTTTACATAATGAAACCATTTTGCTAAATATTTTCATTATTTTTCCAACTTTTCATGTAATTTAGCACTGAAAATTGGGCAATGTCTAATACTCAGAACTTGAAATTGCACCCTGCTGACTTTTCAAGGCTAACTCTGCTACAGATCTGTTATAATTGGCTTTAACTAATAACTGCAAAGAAATTCATTTTATACTAACTTTATGACCGTGGCTACCCTGGTAGTCCACTGACTAAAGCCCAGATTGGCTCTTCCAAATAAAGCAAATGACACCCCTCATTCTAATACTGCTTTGGAATTTGCTTAACTCCTGCAGACCACTGCACTGTTACAACCTCCCTCTCCTCCACGCTATCAAAAAACACAAGCCCCATTGAAAGACTAGTGACGTACAGGGGTTAAATGTTCTAAATGGAAACAGCAGATTTTTTTTTTCTTTTTGTTATAAATGTTACATTCCTGCTCATCCCCCACCCCCCTTCACTGTTTATAACCTCTTAAATTTGCCTGTTTCGAAGCCCCTGCAGACTACTCCTTATCTCAGTGTTTTTTAAATCTTGCAATACAGCCAGACAGTGCTAGTTTACTTGTGCCATAAAGATAACATTGTGCTCACTTGTGTGGAGACTGATAATGGTTATGCAGGAACCAGCACTAATTGGCTAAAATACAAGATTGTAAAAAGCACTGATGGTCAAAAAAAAGCACTGAGATAAGGGGCAGTTTGCAAAGGCTTGGAAACAAGATAATCAGAGGTAAAAAGTGTATTAATATAACTCTTAGTTATGCAAAACTAGGGATAGAGTAATAAAGGGATTAGCAATCTTATTAAAAAATAATTTAGAAGTAGACTGTCCCTTTTAAGTATTGGCATTTGCAGTGTAGGTGGAGATACTGCAGACAAAATTAGCTATTTCAAATGCCAAAATAAAGGTAAAAATCAATTTTGTTATAATTTTACACTCGAGCAGGTAAAATGGATAATTGAGAACAAATTAAAGGGGAGAACATTTTACAGTGCACTGTCCCTTTTTAAAAAAAAAAAAAAAATTGTCCCCCCCCCCCCAACTCCCAATCATATGAAAAAAATATAAAAAAAACTATAAGATGCTTTCTCAAGCTATGTATTTTATTATTTATTGTCCCCTTGATTGCTGGAAAAATGTTTTGTAACCCTTTGGCTGCCAGAGAGGCTTGCAAATTACTAACAATTGTGAAGCAGGAAGCGGTAACGGACATTTCTCTTTGTAGAAGCTTGCACCGGCCATGGTGTGACCGGTAACTGCAGAGCCTCCTTCAAACGCTGGTATTTTGATGAAACATCTAAAACCTGCAAACAGTTTGTGTACGGTGGATGCGATGGCACAAAAAATAATCACAAAAGTGAGAATGAGTGCTTAGGAAGATGCCTTGGTGAGTAAAAGCCGACAGCCCCTAAAAGTAACACTGTGGTCTCTGACACCAGGTGTTTTTTTTTTTTGTTCGTTTTTTGCTGCCCTAAGAACTGAGAAATCTGCCCCACGACTCCCCATATTTGCCTCCATACATGCTTCTCAATCATGCGGATCAGTTAATTAATTACTCATTCCAGCCACACACAGAGAAAACCATTCAAAAGTGATTATCCCCCTCTCTGAGTCAAGTTTAGACCAATTCTAAACCATTTATATCTCCACTAGTCTTAAAGCCTGTGTACACGGGCCAAAATGTGTCTAACTCCCTCTCCCTCATTTACCCACGTCTCCCTCCAAGAACCTTTCCCTACCCTCTCGGACCCCTCTCCTTCCCCCTCCCTGCCGCTCTGAACATTTTTTTTCTTCTTTTCTTTCTGTAGTGTAGTGGTCCCACGCTCTCCCACCCACCCTCCCATGCCACCAACGATCGGTGCCACCGCTGCCCGATGCAGAGAGGGAAATAGTGTGCCCCCCTCTGCTTTGGTACCTCTGCAGAGTGGGGCATGCAGAAATAGTGTGATTTCATTACTTTTAGCGAGATTGCGGCAGAGAGAGGGTCAGGATAGCAGTCTTTTCTTCTGTTAAGTGTGATCAGTCCACGGGTCATCATTACTTCTGGGATATTACTCCTCCCCAACAGGAAGTGCAAGAGGATTCACCCAGCAGAGCTGCATATAGCTCCTCCCCTCTACGTCACTCCCAGTCATTCTCTTGCACCCAACGACTAGATAGGATGTGTGAGAGGACTATGGTGATTATACTTAGTTGTATATCTTCAATCAAAAGTTTGTTATTTTAAAATAGCACCGGAGTGTGTTATTATCTCTCTGGCAGAGTTTGAAGAAGAATCTACCAGAGTTTTTGTTATGATTTTAGCCGGAGTAGTTAAGATCATATTGCTGTTTCTCGGCCATCTGAGGAGAGGTAAACTTCAGATCAGGGGACAGCGGGCAGATGAATCTGCATAGAGGTATGTAGCAGTTTTTATTTTCTGACAATGGAATTGATGAGAAAATCCTGCCATACCGATATAATGTCATGTATGTATACTTTACACTTCAGTATTCTGGGGAATGGTACTTCACTAGAATTACACTGTAAGAAATACATAAAGCTGTTTAATAACTAGAGATTATGTTTAACGTTTTTGCTGGAATGTAAAATCGTTTTCATTTACTGAGGTACTGAGTGAATAAATGTTTGGGCACTATTTTTCCACTTGGCAGTTGCTTAATCTGTTTTTCTGACAGTTTCTGTTCTCCCTCACTGCTGTGTGTGAGGGGGAGGGGCCGTTTTTTTGGCGCTTTTACTGCATCAAATATTTCAGTCAGCAACTCATTGTATTCCCTGCATGATCCGGTTCATCTCTACAGAGCTCAGGGGTCTTCAAAACTTATTTTGAGGGAGGTAATTTCTCTCAGCAGAGCTGTGAGAATTATAGTTTGACTGAGATAAAAAACGTTTATTCTGTAATTTGTTTCCTGCTTTCAGAATTTGTTATCTTTGCTAATGGGATTAAACCTTTGCTAAAGTTGTGTTGTTTACAAGGATTGAGGCTATAACAGTTTCAATTTATTAATTTTCAACTGTCATAGATCTTCTGTGCTTCTTAAAGGCACAGTACGTTTTAATATTATTCTAATTGAATTGTATTTCCAAGTTGCAAGTTTATTTGCTAGTGTGTTAAACATGTCTGATTCAGAGGATGATACCTGTGTCATTTGTTGCAATGCCAAAGTGGAGCCCAATAGAAATTTATGTACTAACTGTATTGATGCTACTTTAAATAAAAGTCAATCTGTACAAATTGAACAAATTTCACCAAACAACGAGGGGAGAGTTATGCCGACTAACTCGCCTCACGTGTCAGTACCTACATCTCCCGCTCAGAGGGAGGTGCGTGATATTGTAGCGCCGAGTACATCTGGGCGGCCATTACAAATCACATTACAGGATATGGCTACTGTTATGACTGAGGTTTTGGCTAAATTACCAGAACTAAGAGGTAAGCGTGATCACTCTGGGGTGAGAACAGAGTGCGCTGATAATATTAGGGCCATGTCAGACACTGCGTCACAGGTGGCAGAACATGAGGACGGAGAACTTCATTCTGTGGGTGACGGTTCTGATCCAAACAGACTGGATTCAGATATTTCAAATTTTAAATTTAAACTGGAAAACCTCCGTGTATTACTAGGGGAGGTGTTAGCGGCTCTGAATGATTGTAACACAGTTGCAATACCAGAGAAAATGTGTAGGTTGGATAAATATTTTGCGGTACCGACGAGTACTGAGGTTTTTCCTATACCTAAGAGACTTACTGAAATTGTTACTAAGGAGTGGGATAGACCCGGTGTGCCGTTCTCACCCCCTCCGATATTTAGAAAAATGTTTCCAATAGACGCCACCACAAGGGACTTATGGCAAACGGTCCCTAAGGTGGAGGGAGCAGTTTCTACCTTAGCTAAGCGTACCACTATCCCGGTGGAGGATAGCTGTGCTTTTTCAGATCCAATGGATAAAAAGTTAGAGGGTTACCTTAAGAAAATGTTTGTTCAACAAGGTTTTATATTGCAACCCCTTGCATGCATTGCGCCGATCACGGCTGCAGCGGCATTCTGGATTGAGTCTCTGGAAGAGAACATTGGTTCAGCTACTCTGGACGACATTACGGACAGGCTTAGAGTCCTTAAACTAGCTAATTCATTCATTTCGGAGGCCGTAGTACATCTTACTAAACTTACGGCGAAGAATTCAGGATTCGCCATTCAGGCACGCAGGGCGCTGTGGCTAAAATCCTGGTCAGCTGATGTTACTTCTAAGTCTAAATTGCTTAATATACCTTTCAAAGGGCAGACCTTATTCGGGCCCGGGTTGAAAGAGATTATCGCTGACATTACAGGAGGTAAAGGCCATGCCCTGCCTCAGGACAAAGCCAAGACTAGACAGTCTAATTTTCGTTCCTTTCGTAATTTCAAAGCTGGAGCAGCATCAACTTCCTCTGCACCAAAACAGGAAGGAGCTGTTGCTCGCTACAGACAAGGCTGGAAACCTAACCAGTCCTGGAACAAGGGCAAGCAGACTAGGAAACCTGCTGCTGCCCCTAAGACAGCATTAATTGAGGGCCCCCGATCCGGGATCGGATCTAGTGGGGGGCAGACTTTCTCTCTTCGCCCAGGCTTGGGCAAGAGATGTTCAGGATCCCTGGGCGCTAGAGATAATATCTCAGGGATACCTTCTGGACTTCAAATACTCTCCTCCAAGAGAGAGATTTCATCTGTCAAGATTGTCAACAATCCAGACAAAGAAAGAGGCGTTTCTACGCTGCGTACAAGAGCTCTTGTTAATGGGAGTAATCCATCCAGTTCCACGATCGGAACAGGGACAGGGGTTTTACTCAAATCTGTTTGTGGTTCCCAAAAAAGAGGGAACTTTCAGACCAATCCTGGACTTAAAGATCCTAAACAAATTCCTAAGAGTTCCATAGTTCAAGATGGAGACTATTCGGACAATTTTACCTATGATCCAAGAGGGTCAGTACATGACCACTGTAGATTTAAAAGATACTTACCTTCACATACCGATTCACAAAGATCATTATCGGTACCTAAGGTTTGCCTTCCTAGACAGGCATTACCAGTTTGTGGCTCTTCCATTCGGATTGGCTACAGCTCCAAGAATCTTCACAAAGGTTCTGGGTGCTCTTCTGGCGGTACTAAGACCGCGGGGAATCTCGGTAGCTCCATACCTAGACGACATTCTGATACAAGCTTCAAGCTTTCAAACTGCCAAGTCTCATACAGAGTTAGTGCTGGCATTTCTAAGTTCACATGGATGGAAGGTGAACGAAAAGAAAAGTTCACTCGTTCCACTCACAAGAGTTCCCTTCCTGGGGACTCTTATAGATTCTGTAGAAATGAAGATTTACCTGACAGAGGACAGGCTAACAAGACTTCAAAGTGCTTGCCGCACCCTTCATTCCATTCAACACCCGTCAGTGGCTCAATGCATGGAGGGAATCGGCTTAATGGTAGCGGCAATGGACATAGTACCCTTTGCACGCTTACACCTCAGACCACTGCAACTGTGCATGCTAAGTCAGTGGAATGGGGATTACTCAGACTTATCCCCTTCTCTGAATCTGGATCAAGAGACCAGAAATTCTCTTCTATGGTGGCTTTCTCGGCCACATCTGTCCAGGGGGATGCCATTCAGCAGACCAGACTGGACAATTGTAACAACAGACGCCAGCCTTCTAGGTTGGGGTGCCGTCTGGAATTCTCTGAAGGCTCAGGGACAATGGAGTCAGGAGGAGAGTCTCCTGCCAATAAACATTCTGGAATTGAGAGCAGTTCTCAATGCCCTCCTGGCTTGGCCCCAGTTGACAACTCGGGGGTTCATCAGGTTTCAGTCGGACAACATCACGACTGTAGCTTACATCAACCATCAGGGAGGGACAAGAAGCTCCCTAGCTATGATGGAAGTATCAAAGATAATTCTCTGGGCAGTCTCTCACTCTTGCCACCTGTCAGCAATCCACATCCCGGGAGTGGAGAACTGGGAGGCGGATTTCTTAAGTCGTCAGACTTTTCATCCGGGGGAGTGGGAACTTCATCCGGAGGTCTTTGCCCAAATACTTCGACGTTGGGGCAAACCAGAGATAGATCTCATGGCGTCTCGACAGAACGCCAAGCTTCCTCGTTACGGGTCCAGATCCAGGGATCCAGGAGCAGTCCTGATAGATGCTCTGACAGCACCTTGGGACTTCAGGATGGCTTACGTGTTTCCACCCTTCCCGTTGCTTCCGCGATTGATTGCCAGAATCAAACAAGAGAGAGCATCAGTGATTCTAATAGCACCTGCGTGGCCACGCAGGACTTGGTATGCAGACCTGGTGGACATGTCATCCTGTCCACCTTGGTCTCTACCTCTGAAACAGGACCTTCTGATACAGGGTCCCTTCAAACATCAAAATCTAACTTCTCTGAAGCTGACTGCTTGGAAATTGAACGCTTGATTTCTCTTGTTAAGTGTATCCAGTCCACGGATCATCCATTACTTATGGGATATTAACTCCTCCCCAACAGGAAGTGCAAGAGGATTCACCCAGCAGAGCTGCTATATAGCTCCTCCCCTAACTGCCATTACCAGTCATTCTCTTGCACCCAACGAATAGATAGGATGTGTGAGAGGACTGTGGTGATTATACTTAGTTTCATACCTTCAATCAAAAGTTTGTTATTTTATAATAGCACCGGAGTGTGTTATTCCTTCTCTGGTAGAATTTGAAGAAGAATCTACCTGAGTTTTTCTATGATTTTAGCCGGAGTAGTTAAGATCATATTGCTGTTTCTCGGCCATCTGAGGAGAGGTAAACTTCAGATCAGGGGACAGCGGGCAGATTAATCTGCAAAGAGGTATGTAGCAGCTTATTATTTTCTGACAATGGAATTGATGAGAAAATTCTGCCATACCGATATAATGTAAACTCAGCCTTAAATGCAGTAGCAGCAACTGGTATCAGGCTGTCATGTATGTATATTTTACACTTCAGTATTCTGGGGAATGGCACTTCACTGGAATTATACTGTATGCATAAAACTTTAGCCTAATTTGCAGGGACTAGCAACAGGCTTTTTAATAAAACTCAATTTATTAATGTTAAACGTTTTTTGCTGGCATGTAAAATCGTTTAATTTTCTGAGGTACTGGGTGAAAAAATGTTTTGGGCACTATTTTTTTCCACTTGGCAGTCGTTTTATTTAATTTATGACAGTTTACTGATCTCTCTCACTGTTATGTGTGAGGGGGAGAGGTGCTTTTGCTACGCATCAGAAGTTTATTGTCTTCCCTGCATGATCCGGTTCAGAACTCAGGGGTCTTCAAAACTTGTTTTGAGTGAGGTAATCACTCACAGCAGAGCTGTGAGATTGTAGTTGACTGTGATAAAAAAACGTTTATTTCTGTATTTTTTTTTTAATTTTTTTCTGCTATGAGGGTTAGTTATCCTTTGCTAATGGGAGCAATCCTTTGCTAAAATTGTGTTTTTTACAAAGATTTGATGCTATAACTTTTCAGTTTATTAATTTTCAACTGTCATAACTTTTTCTGTGCTTCTTATAGGCACAGTACGTTTTCATATTATAGTAAATTACTTGAAAAGTATTTCCAAGTTGCTAGTTTATTTGCTAGTGTGTTAAACATGTCTGATTCAGAGGAAGATATCTGTGCTATATGTGCTAAAGCCAAAGTGGAGCCCAATAGAAATTTATGTACTAACTGTATTGATGCTACTTTAAATAAAAGTCAATCTGTACAAATTGAACATATTTCACCAAACAACGAGGGGAGAGTTATGCCGACTAACTCGCCTCACGTGTCAGTACCTGCATCTCCCGCTCGGGAGGTGCGTGATATTGTAGCGCCGAGTACATCTGGGCGGCCATTACAAATCACATTACAGGATATGGCTACTGTTATGACTGAAGTTTTGGCTAAATTACCAGAACTAAGAGGTAAGCGTGATCACTCTGGGTGAGAACAGAGTGCGCTGATAATATTAGGGCCATGTCAGACACTGCGTCACAATTTGCAGAACATGAGGACGGAGAGCTTCATTCTGCGGGTGACGGTTCTGATCCAAACAAACTGGATTCAGATATTTCAAATTTTAAATTTAAGCTGGAAAACCTCCGTGTATTACTAGGGGAGGTGTTAGCGGCTCTGAATGATTGTAACACAGTTGCAATACCAGAGAAAATGTGTAGGTTGGATAAATATTTTGCGGTACCGGCGAGTACTGACGTTTTTCCTATACCTAAGAGACTTACTGAAATTGTTACTAAGGAGTGGGATAGACCCGGTGTGCCGTTCTCACCCCCTCCGATATTTAGAAAGATGTTTCCAATAGACGCCACCACACGGGACTTATGGCAAACGGTCCCTAAGGTGGAGGGAGCAGTTTCTACTTTAGCTAAGCGTACCACTATCCCGGTGGAGGATAGCTGTGCCTTTTCAGATCCAATGGATAAAAAGTTAGAGGGTTACCTTAAGAAAATGTTTGTTCAACAAGGTTTTATATTGCAACCTCTTGCATGCATTGCGCCTGTCACGGCTGCAGCAGCATTTTGGTTTGAGTCTCTGGAAGAGACACTTGAATCAGCTCCATTAGATGAGATTACACACAAGCTTAAAGCCCTTAAGTTAGCTAACTCATTTATTTCAGATGCCGTAGTACATTTAACTAAACTTACGGCTAAGAATTCCGGATTCGCCATTCAGGCACGCAGAGCACTGTGGCTAAAATCCTGGTCAGCTGACGTTACTTCTAAATCTAAATTGCTTAATATACCTTTCAAAGGGCAGACCTTATTCGGGCCCGGGTTGAAAGAAATTATCGCTGACATTACAGGAGGTAAAGGCCATGCCCTGCCTCAAGACAGAGCCAAACCTAAGGCTAGACAGTCTAAATTTCGTTCCTTTCGTAATTTCAAAGCAGGAGCAGCATCAACTTCCTCTGCACCAAAACAGGAAGGAGCTGTTGCTCGCTACAGACAAGGCTGGAGACCTAACCAGTCCTGGAACAAGGGCAAGCAGGCCAGGAAACCTGCTGCTGCCCCTAAGACAGCATGTATCGAGGGCCCCCGATCCGGGAACGGATCTAGTGGGGGGCAGACTTTCTCTCTTCGCCCAGGCTTGGGCAAGAGATGTCCAGGATCCCTGGGCGTTAGAGATCATATCTCAGGGATACCTTCTAGACTTCAAATTCTCTCCCCCAAGAGGGAGATTTCATCTGTCAAGGTTGTCAACAAACCAAATAAAGAAAGAGGCGTTTCTACGCTGCATACAAGATCTTTTATTAATGGGAGTGATCCATCCGGTTCCGCAGTCGGAACAAGGACAAGGGTTTTACTCAAATCTGTTTGTGGTTCCCAAAAAAGAGGGAACTTTCAGGCCAATCTTGGATTTAAAGATCCTAAACAAATTCCTAAGAGTTCCATCGTTCAAAATGGAAACTATTCGGACAATTTTACCCATGACCACAGTGGATTTAAAGGATGCTTACCTTCACATACCGATTCACAAAGATCATTACCGGTATCTAAGGTTTGCCTTTCTAGACAGGCATTACCAGTTTGTAGCTCTTCCATTCACAAAGGTTCTGGGTGCTCTTCTGGTGGTACTAAGACCGCGAGGAATTGCGGTAGCTCCGTACCTAGACGACATTCTGATACAAGCTTCAAGCTTTCAAACTGCCAAGTCTCATACAGAGTTAGTACTGGCATTTCTAAGGTCGCATGGATGGAAGGTGAACGAAAAGAAGAGTTCTCTCTTTCCACTCACAAGAGTTCCCTTCTTGGGGACTCTTATAGATTCTGTAGAAATGAAGATTTACCTGACAGAAGACAGGTTAACAAAGCTTCAAAATGCATGCCGTGTCCTTCATTCCATTCAACACCCGTCAGTAGCTCAATGCATGGAGGTGATCGGCTTAATGGTAGCAGCAATGGACATAGTACCCTTTGCACGCCTACATCTCAGACCGCTGCAATTGTGCATGCTAAGTCAGTGGAATGGGGATTACTCAGACTTGTCCCCTACTCTGAATCTGGATCAAGAGACCAGAAATTCTCTTCTATGGTGGCTTTCTCGCCACATCTGTCCAGGGTGATGCCATTCAGCAGGCCGGACTGGACAATTGTAACAGACGCCAGCCTACTAGGTTGGGGCGCTGTCTGGAATTCTCTGAAGGCTCAGGGACAATGGAATCAGGAGGAGAGTCTCCTACCAATAAACATTCTGGAATTGAGAGCAGTTCTCAATGCCCTTCTGGCTTGGCCCCAGTTAACAACTCGGGGGTTCATCAGGTTTGTCGGACAACATCACGACTGTAGCTTACATCAACCATCAGGGAGGGACAAGAAGCTCCCTAGCAATGATGGAAGTATCAAAGATAATTCGCTGGGCAGAGTCTCACTCTTGCCACCTGTCAGCAATCCACATCCCGGGAGTGGAGAACTGGGAGGCGGATTTCTTAAGTCGTCAGACTTTTCATCCGGGGGAGTGGGAACTTCATCCGGAGGTCTTTGCCCAAATACTTCGACGTTGGGGCAAACCAGAGATAGATCTCATGGCATCTCGACAGAACGCCAAGCTTCCTCGTTACGGGTCCAGATCCAGGGATCCGGGAGCGGTTCTGATAGATGCTTTGACAGCACCTTGGACCTTCGGGATGGCTTATGTGTTTCCACCCTTCCCGATGCTTCCTCGATTGATTGCCAGAATCAAACAGGAGAGAGCATCAGTGATTCTAATAGCACCTGCATGGCCACGCAGGACTTGGTATGCAGATCTAGTGGACATGTCATCCTGTCCACCTTGGTCGCTACCTCTGAAACAGGACCTTCTGATCCAGGGTCCCTTCAAACATCAAAATCTAATTTCTCTGAAGCTGACTGCTTGGAAATTGAACGCTTGATTTTATCAAAACGTGGTTTTTCTGAGTCAGTTATTGATACCTTAATACAGGCTAGGAAGCCTGTTACCAGAAAGATTTACCATAAGATATGGCGCAAATACTTATATTGGTGCGAATCCAAGAGTTACTCATGGAGTAAGGTTAGGATTCCGAGGATATTGTCTTTTCTACAAGAAGGTTTAGAAAAGGGTTTATCCGCTAGTTCCTTAAAGGGACAGATTTCAGCTCTGTCCATTCTTTTACACAAACGTCTGTCAGAAGTTCCGGACGTTCAAGCTTTTTGTCAGGCTTTAGCTAGGATCAAGCCTGTGTTTAAAACTGTTGCTCCACCATGGAGTTTGAACTTAGTTCTTAATGTTTTACAGGGGGTTCCGTTTGAACCCCTTCATTCCATTGATATCAAGTTGTTATCTTGGAAAGTTCTGTTTTTAATGGCGATTTCCTCGGCTCGAAGAGTCTCTGAGTTATCTGCCTTACATTGTGATTCTCCTTATCTGATTTTTCATTCAGACAAGGTAGTTCTGCGTACTAAACCTGGGTTCCTACCTAAGGTGGTCACTAACAGGAATATCAATCAAGAGATTGTGGTTCCATCTTTGTGTCCTAATCCTTCTTCGAAAAAGGAACGTCTGCTACACAATCTAGATGTAGTCCGTGCCCTGAAATTTTATCTACAGGCAACTAAGGATTTTCGACAAACGTCTTCCCTGTTTGTCGTTTATTCTGGTCAGAGGAGAGGTCAAAAAGCTTCGGCTACCTCTCTCTCCTTTTGGCTTCGTAGCATAATACGGTTAGCCTATGAGACTGCTGGACAGCAGCCTCCTGAAAGAATTACAGCACATTCTACTAGAGCTGTGGCTTCCACTTGGGCCTTTAAGAATGAGGCTTCTGTTGAACAGATTTGCAAGGCTGCAACTTGGTCTTCTCTTCATACTTTTTCCAAATTTTACAAATTTGACACTTTTGCTTCTTCGGAGGCTGTTTTTGGGAGAAAGGTTCTTCAGGCAGTGGTTCCTTCCGTATAAAGAGCCTGCCTGTCCCTCCCGTCATCCGTGTACTTTAGCTTTGGTATTGGTATCCCATAAGTAATGGATGATCCGTGGACTGGATACACTTAACAAGAGAAAACATAATTTATGCTTACCTGATAAATTTATTTCTCTTGTAGTGTATCCAGTCCACGGCCCGCCCTGTCACTTTAAGGCAGGTAATTTTTCCATTAAACTACTGTCACCACTGCACCCTATGGTTTTCCTTTCTCTGCATGTTTTCGGTCGAATGACTGGTAATGGCAGTTAGGGGAGGAGCTATATAGCAGCTCTGCTGGGTGAATCCTCTTGCACTTCCTGTTGGGGAGGAGTTAATATCCCATAAGTAATGGATGATCCGTGGACTGGATACACTACAAGAGAAATAAATTTATCAGGTAAGCATAAATTATGTTTTTATCAAGACGTGGGTTTTCTGAGTCAGTTATTGATACCTTAATACAGGCTAGGAAACCTGTTACCAGAAAGATTTACCATAAGATATGGCGTAAATACCTATATTGGTGTGAATCCAAAGGTTACTCTTGGAGTAAGGTTAGGATTCCTAGGATATTGTCTTTTCTACAAGAAGGTTTAGAAAAGGGTTTATCTGCTAGTTCATTAAAGGGACAGATCTCAGCTCTGTCCATTCTGTTACACAAACGTCTGTCAGAAGTTCCTGACGTCCAGGCTTTTTGTCAGGCTTTGACCAGGATTAAGCCTGTGTTTAAAACTGTTGCTCCACCATGGAGTCTAAACCTTGTTCTTAATGTTTTTCAGGGCGTTCCGTTTGAACCCCTTCATTCCATTGATATAAAGTTGTTATCTTGGAAAGTTCTGTTTTTAATGGCTATTTCCTCGGCTCGAAGAGTCTCTGAATTATCAGCCTTACATTGTGATTCTCCTTATTTGATTTTTCATTCGGATAAGGTAGTCCTGCGTACTAAACCTGGGTTCTTACCTAAGGTAGTTACTAACAGGAATATCAATCAAGAGATTGTTGTTCCTTCTTTATGCCCAAATCCTTCTTCAAAGAAGGAACGTCTACTGCACAACCTGGATGTAGTCCGTGCTCTAAAATTTTACTTACAGGCAACTAAGGAATTTCGACAAACGTCTTCTCTGTTTGTCATTTACTCTGGGCAGAGGAGAGGTCAAAAAGCTTCCGCTACCTCTTTCTTTTTGGCTTCGTAGCATAATTCGTTTAGCTTATGAGACTGCTGGACAGCAGCCTCCTGAAAGAATTACAGCTCATTCTACTAGAGCTGTGGCTTCCACTTGGGCCTTCAAGAATGAGGCCTCTGTTGAACAGATTTGCAAGGCTGCAACTTGGTCTTCGCTTCATACTTTTTCCAAATTTTACAAATTTGACACTTTTGCTTCATCGGAGGCTATTTTTGGGAGAAAGGTTCTTCAGGCAGTGGTTCCTTCTGTATAAAGAGCCTGCCTATCCCTCCCGTCATCCGTGTACTTTTGCTTTGGTATTGGTATCCCAGAAGTAATGATGACCCGTGGACTGATCACACTTAACAGAAGAAAACATAATTTATGCTTACCTGATAAATTCCTTTCTTCTGTAGTGTGATCAGTCCACGGCCCGCCCTGTTTTTAAGGCAGGTAAATATTTTTTAATTTATACTCCAGTCACCACTTCACCCTTGGCTTTTCCTTTCTCGTTGGTCCTTGGTCGAATGACTGGGAGTGACGTAGAGGGGAGGAGCTATATGCAGCTCTGCTGGGTGAATCCTCTTGCACTTCCTGTTGGGGAGGAGTAATATCCCAGAAGTAATGATGACCCGTGGACTGATCACACTACAGAAGAAAGGAATTTATCAGGTAAGCATAAATTATGTTTTTAAGGGCTTAACGACCAGTGCAGTCTTTTCTGCGTATTGTTGCTGGTTAAGGTGTTAATGCCAGCATCATGGGAGAGACAAGGTACCATGAAAGAATGCGATTTGCTGTTCCTCCCCCAAGAAATACTTCTGCCCTAGGCAAGTGTGTGTGTGTTTTTTTTTTTTTTTTTTTCTCTTCAGTTGTAATGAAGACAGGATGTAACCTTTTTAATGTAGCTCTGAAATTGATACCCATCGCTCCATCCACCTACTTCAAAACAAATTTTTGTGTTTGTACTCTGGTTTTTTTTTTTTTTGGTTTTTTTTTTACTGTTTGCCAAAAAAAAGTGTGAGTGCCGTATGGCAAGAGCACTGATTGGCGAACAGTAAAAACCGCCAGCACATTTAAAAAAAGAAAAAAGGTTTGAAGTGGGTGGGTATTAGAATTTCAGTGCTACATTAAAAAGTAAGTTACAACGTATCTTCATTACAACTGATGAATTAAACTCCATCTGAAATATCTCTTTAATTCTGGATCAGTTTTATTGAGAGGGTAAAGTTAGCCATCGCTTTAATTATAGTAATTTAATGGCTAAAAAGGTCAAACTGAAATGTGAATTTCAATTTTAAATGGAAGCATTTTTTAACGGTATACTTCCATTAGCCAAAATGCTTCTAAGAAAAGTTTATTCCGTGTTAGTTTTTTTGTGTGTGTGGTTTTTTTTTTTTTTAATGTGGCATACATGTATATGCTGTGAGGGCCAATGCACCAGTATTCAAGTTAAGAGAACGGACAGTGGTGTGTATTGTGTAATATAAGCCATTGTTTCTCAACCACGGCCCTCAAGTACCCCCCAACAGGCCAGGTTTTCATTATAGCTGGACTAGTGCACAGGTGAAATAATCAGCTTATGGATGAGAGCAGGTTAGAAACCATGGTTACTTATCAGCTGATTACTTTACCTGTGCACTGGTTCAGCTATAATGAAATTCTGGCTTGTTAGGGTTTTTTTGAGGACCACGGTTGAGTAACACTGATATAAGCCACTGCTGACTCTCTGAAATATCTAAAAGACCAGTTTTGTAATGTACAGATTTATTGATTTATTTTTCTTTCCTTTTAGTTCCCACTAAACCAGAACCAGAAAAAGTTCATTCTCCCAAGGTCGGCAGCTTTATAGGTTGGTATAACAAGGATAATGTTCAAACCATACCATGCTATATATTCTCTTTCTAATTATCATTGTATCTCTGTCTAATCTTTATCTAGGGCAGGGCTAAACAAACCCAGGAAGCCACTGGCTCCTAGAATTTTACCCCTGGCTCCTAACTTTTTGAGTTATGCTCCATATATCTATATACAAATATTACTGTCTGGCTTCTAAATATTCTTACTAGCCCCTAAATTTTGAACAGATTTGTCGACCCCTGATCTAGGGTCTGTCTCGATAGCTAATTGCCCAATATTTAGCAAATTAGAGCATGTTATTTTTGTATTAGAATTTCCCTTATTACTGCCCCCCCCCCCCCCATTTCTTGGCTGGCCATATATGAGCTCTTATTAATCAGCAGATAATTGCCTGAGCCCCCTTTTGGCTTTGGTCCTTTGTCGCCGTTTGTATTGCCTTGAAAATTGCCCTAAAAGGGACAGTAAAGTAAACGTGAAATTGTATAGATTGTTTAAACGTTATTGTTTAGATAGAGCATGCAATTTCTTCCCTGTGACATGAAGAGTCCACAACGTCATTCCAATTACTAGTGGGATATTAAACTCCTGGCCAGCAGGAGGAGGCAAAGAGCACCCCAGCAAAGCTGTTAAGTGTAACTTCCCTTACCCATAATTCCTAGTCATTCTATTTGCCTTTGTCAATGGAGGATGTGTGAAGTTGGTGTCTGAAGATATTGAATACTTTTATGGATACTTTTCCCTGCAAGCAAGGATTAGGTGCTACACTGTGTCAATGTCAATCTCTTTAGTAAGAGTAATGGTGGCTTTTAGCGGTTAGAAGGCGGCAAGGTTTTCTTTGCTTTACTTCTAACATTATTGCTACCCCTATTATAAAAAGCCAGGGTTGGTTACTCGGTTCTTTCTTTTTCTATAGGTCTCTGTCAAATGTGGATGATTCTGACACACCTAGAAACTGTTCCTGCCCAGCAGTGTGACCACAGGTAAGTGCTATTTCCTTCTAGGTTTGAAGGGCAGCACTTGAAGAGTTAATTCTCGGTTGTTATTTTGGGACTTAATATCCCTTTATGTAGGGCATTTATGCAGGCACTAATTGCATCGCGGTACAAGGAGTGAAGGGGTTAATATTATTTACCTTATTTTATTGAGGCTGGTATATGGCTAAGGGTTTGTGTTAAGCAACTTATTTGTTTATTTAAGTTTGCTGCACAAATCAGAAGGTGCCATACATTTTTTACTTTTGCTTCTGCTGTGACAACTGTCTTGGAGGATTCTGACGCTTCTGCGGCTGTGAATCCTAAAAAATCTAACAAGCTTAACAGAGTTGGATGGAAGAGACTATTTAGTCAACCCTCTTCTGTAGAGGATAGCTCAGGAATGGGAAAAGCCAGGGACTTTTTTCCCCATCACCCGTTTTCAACAAAATGTTTCCTATTGCTGACTCTGTGACTATATGGCATACTTCTATCCCTATTGAGGATAACGCTTCTTTCTCGGATATCAAGATGTACATTCATCTGGAGTTACAATGTCAACCAGTTGTGAGTATTGCTACGGTTGTGGCTGCAGCATCTTATTGGTGTGATACTCTGTCTGATCTGATTTCTGAAGAGACTTTAGAGGAGATCCAGGATAGGATCAAATTTCTATAGCCAGCTAATTCTTTCTTATCTGTGATGCCAGCATACAAGTGATTAGACTGGAACCAAGATTTTTAGCCTTGCTGTTCTAGGTTGGAGCTCTGTGGTTCATATTTTGGTCTGCAGAGGTTGCATTCAAATCCAATATTCGGTCTTTACCTTAGACTTTATTTGCTCCTGGTCTGGCTGACCTATTTTCTGAGATTATGGATGGAAAGGGATCTTTCCTACAATCAGGACTAGAAGAATAGACCTAAGGGTTGTCAGAATGTTAATTTTCTTTTCCTTTTGTGTCTTCAAAGGATTGTAGCCTTCCTCCTCTTCTTCCAAGCCGGAGCTATCCAGGACCTCATGGAGGTCCAGTCAACCTTGGAATAGGGGAAATCAAGCCAAGTAGCTTTCTGCTGATTCTAAAATTAGCATGTAGGGTTTGCCCCCAATTAAGTCTTGGATCTAGTTGGGGGGGGGGGGGGCAGGCTTCCAGGGTACGCGGGTACAAATTGGGATTTAAGTCTCGTCTCCCCTGGGGCAGATTTATTCTATCTTCAAACTAAGTAAAGAATGAGGCCACCTTATACTGCGTATAGGACCTATCCTCCCTGGGAGTAATTGTTCCAGTTCCTGTAGAGGAACAGGGACAAGGTTTCTATTCAAATCTCTTGTGGTTCCGAAAAAGGAGAGAATTTTCCATCCCATTCTAGAAGGTCAGTTCATAACGACCATAGACCTGAAGGACCAGTCTCTACATGTTTCCTTTCACTGGGATCATTATCAGTTTTCTAAGGTTTTCCTTTCTGGACAAGCATTTTCAGGTTGTTGCACTTCTGTTTGGTCTTGCCACAGCTCCTAGAATATTCTCAAAGGTTCTGGAGGCTCTTTGGCAGTGATCAGATCCCAGGGAATTGTGATGGCGCCTTACATAGACGACATCTTGGTTCAGGCGTCCTCTTTTTCATCTCGAAAGATCTCATACAGAGATGTTGTCTTTTCTACATTCCCACCGATGGAAAGTTAATCTGGAAAAGAGTTCCCTTGTTCCAACTACAAGAGTGTGTTTCTTGGGGATAATCATAGATTCCCTGTCCATGAAAATGTATCTGCCTTTTATCTCCAGTCTGATATTTGTCCATCAGTGGCTCAATGCTTTGGAGGTGATTGGTCTGATGGTTGCTTTTATGAACATCATTCCTTTTGCTCGGTTCCATCGGTGACCTCTGCAACTATGCATGCTCAGTCGGTGGAACGGAGACCATTCAGGTTTATAGCAGAGGATAGATCTGAATCCCCTAACAAGAGAGTCTCTCTCTCTCTCTCTCTCGTGGTGAATTTCTCAGGAAGATCTGGCTCGGGACTTGCTTCCTGAGACCTTCCTTGGTGATTGTGACTACGAACGCCAGCCTGTTAGACTGGGGAGCAGTTTGGGGCTCTCTAGAGCTCAGGGCCTGTGGACTCTAGTCTTTTCTCCCCATAAACATCTTGGAGTTGAGCACAATCTTCAATCTCTTGGTAGCTTGGCCTCTATCTTTAGTTTATCCGATTCCAATCGGACAACATCTCCTAAGTGGTATATCAACCACCAGGGAGGAACTCTGATGAGTTCCTTGGCTATGAAGGAGGTGACTCACATTCTGCAGTGGTTGGAAGCTCTCGATTGTCTGTCTATCTGCCATCCACATTCCAGGAGTTGACAATTGGGAGGTGGCTTTTCCTAACAGACAGACTTTTCATCCGGGGAGTTCCAGAGTTGGCGTTTCGTCAAAACGCCAAAGTTCGGTTCAAGGTCAAGAGCTCCTCAAGCCGCTATGATAGATGCTCTAGCGGTTTCTTTGATCTTCTCTCTGGCATACCTGTTTCCTCAGTTTGCTCTCCTTCCATGAGAGTCTGATTGTATCAAACTGGAGAGAGCATCAGTAATTATAATGGCTCCTGCATGGCCTTGCAGGATCTGGTTCGCAGATCTGGTATGGATGTCTTCTCTACCCCCTTGGGGGTTACCTCTAAGGAAGGACCTTCTAATTCAGGGTCCATTCCTCTATCCAAACCTGGATTCTCTGAAGCTGGCTGCTTGCAGATTGAACACCTAGTTTCTGTCTGGACGTGGTTTTTCTGAAGCGGGCTCGCAAACCTGTTACTCGCTAGATTTCCATAAGGTATGGCGTAAATTTCTTTATTGGATGCGAATCTAAGGCTTTCTCCTGGAGCCGGGTGAGGATTCCCCGTGTTTATTTTCTTCAGGATGGCCTGAGGAAAGGTTTGTCAGTCAGTACCCTTAAGGGTCAGTTTTCTGCACTGTCTATTCTTTTACACTACATTCTGGCAGAATTGCCAGATGTTCAAGTTTTTGTTCAGGCCCTGGTCAGAATCAGGCCTGTGTTTAAACCTGTTGCTCCTCCTTGGAACCTCAATCTTGTTCTTAAAGTTTTGCAGCAGACTCTGTTTAAGCCGATACATGTTGTTGATATTAATTTGTTATCTTGGAAAGTTTTGTTTCTTCTTGCTATTTCTTCCTCTCGCAGAGTTTCTGAGCTTTCAGCGCTGCAGTGTGATTTCCCTGTACCTTTATTTTTTTTATGCAGAAAAGTCGGTCCTTCGTACTAAATTGGGTTTTCGCCCTAAGATTGTGTCGGATCGAAAACATTAATCAGGAATTTGTGGTTCCTTTTTGTCCTAATCCTCCTTCTCATAAGGAACGTCTCTTGCATAATTTGGATGTTGTGCATGCTCTATAAAGGGTTTTTTTTTACCTTCAAGCTACTAAAGATTTTAGGCAATCTTCTGCCCTTTTTGTTGTTTTCTCTGGAAAGCGTATATAGGTCAGAAGGCCACTTCTACTACTCTTTCCCTCTGGTTAAGAAGTATGATTCGTTTGGCTTCTGAGACTGCTGGACAGCAGCCTCCTGAGAGAATTACGTCTCATTCCACTAGGGCTGTCTCCTCTTGGGCTTTCAAAAATGTAAGCTTCTGTGGAACAGATTTGCAAGGCGGCCACATGGTCCTATCTGCATACTTTTTTTTTTTTCCAAATTCTACAACTTTGATACTTTTGCCTCGGCTGAGACTTCTTTTGGGAGAAAGGTTCAAGTGGTGGTGCCTTCTGTTTAGGTCCTCCTGCCTTTTTTCTCCCTCCCTGTTCATTCCGTGTCCTCTAGCTTGGGTATTGGTTCCCACTAGTAATTGGAATGACGTTGTGGACTCTCCATGTCATAGGAAAGAAAACAAAATGTATGCTTACCTGATGATAAATGTATTTATTTCCGGACATGGAGAGTCCACGACCCAGCCTTTTTAATTATAATTCGGCAGTTTTTTGAGTAAACCTGAGGCACCTTTTCACTCTTGTGTTTCTTCTTTTTCCGTTTTCCTTCGGCTGAATGACTGGGGATTATGGGTAAGGGAGGTTATGGGGTGTTCTTTGCCTCCTCCTGCTAGCCAGGAGTTGAATATCCCACTAGTAATTGGAATGATGTCGTGGGCTCTCCATGTCCGGAAAGAAATACATTTATCAGGTAAGCATAATTTTTTTATTTTTTTTTTAAACGGTTCCAATTTAATTAAATTATCTAATTAGCTTTGTTCTCTTGGTATCCTTTGTTTAAAACAATACCTAGGTAGACTCATGAGCAGCTGTGCTCCTAGGAGCGAGCACCCGATTGTTGGCTACACCTATATGCCTTTTGTCATTGACTCAACTGTTCTCAGCTAGCTTCCAGTAGTACATTGCTGCTTCTCAACAAAAGGTACCAAGAGAATGATGTAAATTTGATAACCAAATTAAAATGGAAAGTTGTTTAAAATAGTATGTTCGATCTAAATCATGAAAGAAAAATGTCTGGTTTTTATGTCCCTTTTTAATTCTATGAGCAACTTTCTAATTTACCCCACTATCTAATATTTTTTTGGTATCCTTTTGAAGTGCATACCTAGTTATGTTTAGGAACAGCAATGCACTTTCCGATTGGTGTCTAAATGTATCCACCAATCGGCAATGGGTTAAAGTTGGCTCTAATCTTGAGGTAGGTTTCAAATTTGAATAATGTAAGTGAATTGAAATCTTACATAATTTACATCCTAGAAACTTTACGTTCATGTCCTTTTTAAAACCTCATTTCATAAGATACTTTTGACTGATCACCTTCTACCTATCTTGTATGTGACGTGCACTCTACCACCCTCTTAATCTAATACCACTTTGGAATTTGCTTAACTCCTGCAGAGTATTGCACTCCACCAAGTTATACCGGTCCATGCCGTGCAGCCTTTACTCGCTGGTACTTCGATACAACATCACATGAATGCAAAAAGTTTACGTATGGCGGATGTTCTGGAAACAAGAACAACTACAAAAGCGAGGATGAATGCGTTAACAACTGTGTAGGCCGCTCAGGTACGAGACTGTAAATATATATATATATATTGTATATTATTGTGTGTTTTTCTATAGTAAAGTTTATTATGTATATGCAGTGATGATATCTGGTTTTATGTGATGGGAGGAGCTATTTTATCTCAGTTGCTTTAACCCCTTAACAACCATGACATACCCTCTACATTGCTGGTCTTAAAGGATTTTTCTTTCATGTAATTAACAAGAGTCCATGAGCTAGTGACGTATGGGATATACATTCCTACCAGGAGGGGCAAAGTTTCCCAAACCTTAAAATGCCTATAAATACACCCCTCACCACACCCACAAATCAGTTTTACAAACTTTGCCTCCAAGGGAGGTGGTGAAGTAAGTTTGTGCTAGATTCTACGTTGATATGCGCTCCGCAGCAAGTTGGAGCCCGGTTTTCCTCTCAGCGTGCAGTGAATGTCAGAGGGATGTGAGGAGAGTATTGCCTATTGAATGCAGTGATCTCCTTCTACGGGGTCTATTTCATAAGGTTCTCTGTTATCGGTCGTAGAGATTCATCTCTTACCTCCCTTTTCAGATCGACGATATACTCTTATATTTACCATTTCCTCTACTGATTCTCGTTTCAGTACTGGTTTGGCTTTCTACAAACATGTAGATGAGTGTCCTGGGGTAAGTAAGTCTTATTTTCTGTGACACTCTAAGCTATGGTTGGGCACTTTATTTATAAAGTTCTAAATATATGTATTCAAACATTTATTTGCCTTGACTCAGAATGTTCAACTTTCCTTATTTCCAGACAGTCAGTTTCATATTTGGGATTATGCTTTAATTATCATATTTTTCTTACCTCAAAAATTTGACTTTTTTCCCTGTGGGCTGTTAGGCTCGCGGGGGCTGAAAATGCTTCATTTTATTGCGTCATTCTTGGCGCGGACTTTTTTGGCGCAAA
The DNA here is from genome assembly GCF_027579735.1 of Bombina bombina. Taxonomy (NCBI): domain Eukaryota; kingdom Metazoa; phylum Chordata; class Amphibia; order Anura; family Bombinatoridae; genus Bombina; species Bombina bombina. Next base: position 523,908,562 of record NC_069505.1, on the reverse strand, counting down.
AATTCATTTCCGTTTCCGGCGTCATACGTGTCGCCGGAAGTTGCGTCATTTTTTTGACGTTATTTTGCGCCAAAAATGTCGGCGTTCCGGATGTGGCGTCATTTTTGGCGCCAAAAGCATTTAGGCGCCAAATAATGTGGGCGTCTTATTTGGCGCCAAAAAATATGGGCGTCGCTTTTGTCTCCACATTATTTCAGTCTCATTTTTCATTTGCTTCTGGTTGCTAGAAGCTTGATGTTTGGCATTTTTTTCCCATTCCTGAAACTGTCTTATAAGGAATTTGATCTATTTTGCTTTATATGTTGTTTTTTCTCTTACATATTGCAAGATGTCTCACGTTGCATCTGAGCCAGAAGATACTACAGGAAAACCTCTGCCTGCTGGATCTACCAAAGCTAAGTGTATCTGCTGTAAACTTTTGGTAGCTATTCCTCCAGCTGTTGTTTGTATTAAATGTCATGACAAACTTGTTAATGCAGATAATATTTCCTTTAGTGATGTACCATTGCCTGTTGCAGTTCCCTCAACATCTAAGGTGCAGAATGTTCCTGATAACATAAGAGATTTTGTTTCTGAATCCATAAAGAAGGCTTTGTCTGTTATTTCTCCTTCTAGTAAACGTAAAAAGTCTTTTAAATCTTCTCTCTCTTCAGATGAATTTTTAAATGAACACCATCATTCTGATTCTTTGGTCTCTTCTGGTTCAGAGGATTCTGTCTCAGAGATTGATGCTGATAAATCTTCATATTTATTTAAGATGGAATTTATTCGCTCTTTACTTAAAGAAGTACTAATTGCTTTAGAAATAGAGGATTCTAGTCCTCTTGATACTAATTCTATACGTTTGGATAAGGTTTTTAAAGCTCCTGCGGTTATTCCAGAAGTCTTTCCTGTTCCTAATGCTATTTCTGCAGTAATTGCTAAGGAATGGGATAGATTGGGTAATTCATTTACTCCTTCTAAACGTTTTAAGCAATTATATCCTGTTCCGCCTGACAGATTAGAATTTTGGGACAAAATCCCTAAAGTTGATGGGGCTATTTCTACCCTTGCTAAACGTACTACCATTCCTACATCAGATGGTACCTCGTTTAAGGATCCTTTAGATAGAAAAATTGAATCTTTTCTAAGAAAAGCTTATCTATGTTCAGGTAATCTTCTTAGACCTGCTATATCATTGGCTGATGTTGCTGCAGCTTCAACTTTTTGGTTGGAAACTCTAGCGCAACAAGTAACAAATCGTGATTCTCATGATATTATTATTCTTCTCCAGCATGCTAATAATTTCATCTGTGATGCCATTTTTGATATTATTAGAGTTGATGTTAGATTTATGTCTCTGGCTATCTTAGCCAGAAGAGCTTTATGGCTTAAGACTTGGAATGCTGATATGGCTTCTAAATCAACTCTACTTTCCATTTCTTTCCAGGGAAACAAATTATTTGGTTCTCAGTTGGATTCTATTATTTCAACTGTTACTGGTGGGAAAGGAACTTTTTTACCACAGGATAAAAAGTCTAAAGGTAAAAACAGGGCTAACAATCGTTTTCGTTCCTTTCGTTTCTACAAAGAACAAAAGCCTGATCCTTCGTCCTCAGGAGCAGTTTCAGTTTGGAAACCATCCCCAGTCTGGAATAAATCCAAGCCTGCTAGAAAGGCAAAGCCTGCTTCTAAGTTCACATGAAGGTACGGCCCTCATTCCAGTTCAGCTGGTAGGGGGCAGGTTACGTTTTTTCAAAGAAATTTGGATCAGTTCTGTTCACAATCTTTGGATTCAGAACATTGTTTCAGAAGGGTACAGAATTGGTTTCAAGATGAGACCTCCTGCAAAGAGATTTTTTCTTTCCCATGTCCCAGTAAATCCAGTGAAAGCTCAAGCATTTCTGAATTGTGTTTCAGATCTAGAGTTGGCTGGAGTAATTATGCCAGTTCCAGTTCCGGAACAGGGGATGGGGTTTTATTCAAATCTCTTCATTGTACCAAAGAAGGAGAATTCCTTCAGACCAGTTCTGGATCTAAAATTATTGAATCGTTATGTAAGGATACCAACGTTCAAGATGGTAACTGTAAGGACTATATTGCCTTTTGTTCAGCAAGGGAATTATATGTCCACAATAGATTTACAGGATGCATATCTGCATATTCCGATTCATCCAGATCATTATCAGTTCCTGAGATTCTCTTTTCTAGACAAGCATTACCAATTTGTGGCTCTACCGTTTGGCCTTGCTACAGCTCCAAGAATTTTCACAAAGATTCTCGGTGCCCTTCTGTCTGTAATCAGAGAACAGGGTATTGTGGTATTTCCTTATTTGGACGATATCTTGGTACTTGCTCCGTCTTTACATTTAGCAGAGTCTCATACGAATCGACTTGTGTTGTTTCTTCAAGATCATGGTTGGAGGATCAATTTACCAAAAAGTTCTTTGATTCCTCAAACAAGGGTAACCTTTCTGGGTTTCCAGATAGATTCAGTGTCCATGACTTTGTCTTTAACAGACAAGAGACGTCTAAAATTGATTACAGCCTGTCGAAACCTTCAGTCTCAATCATTCCCTTCGGTAGCCTTATGCATGGAAATTCTAGGTCTTATGACTGCTGCATCGGACGCGATCCCCTTTGCTCGTTTTCACATGCGACCTCTTCAGCTCTGTATGCTGAACCAATGGTGCAGGGATTACACGAAGATATATCAATTAATATCTTTAAAACCGATTGTTCGGCACTCTCTGACGTGGTGGACAGATCACCATCGTTTAATTCAGGGGGCTTCTTTTGTTCTTCCGACCTGGACTGTAATTTCAACAGATGCAAGTCTCGCAGGTTGGGGAGCTGTGTGGGGATCTCTGACGGCACAAGGAGTTTGGGAATCTCAGGAGGTGAGATTACCGATCAATATCTTGGAACTCCGTGCAGTTTTCAGAGCTCTTCAGTTTTGGCCTCTTCTGAAGAGAGAATCGTTCATTTGTTTTCAGACAGACAATGTCACAACTGTGGCATACATCAATCATCAAGGAGGGACTCACAGTCCTCTGGCTATGAAAGAAGTATCTCGAATTTTGGTTTGGGCGGAATCCAGCTCCTGTCTAATCTCTGCGGTTCATATCCCAGGTGTAGACAATTGGGAAGCGGATTATCTCAGTCGCCAAACGTTGCATCCGGGCGAATGGTCTCTTCACCCAGAGGTATTTCTTCAGATTGTTCAAATGTGGGGGCTCCCAGAGATAGATCTGATGGCCTCTCATCTAAACAAGAAACTTCCCAGGTATCTGTCCAGATCCCGGGATCCTCAGGCGGAGGCAGTGGATGCATTATCACTTCCTTGGAAGTATCATCCTGCCTATATCTTTCCGCCTCTAGTTCTTCTTCCAAGAGTAATCTCCAAGATTCTGAGGGAATGCTCGTTTGTTCTGCTAATAGCTCCGGCATGGCCTCACAAGTTTTGGTATGCGGATCTTGTCCGGATGGCATCTTGCCAACCATGGACTCTTCCGTTAAGACCAGACCTTCTGTCTCAAGGTCCTTTTTTCCATCCGGATCTGAAATCCTTAAATTTAAAGGTATGGAGATTGAACGCTTGATTCTTGGTCATAGAGGTTTCTCTGACTCCGTGATTAATACTATGTTACAGGCTCGTAAATCTGTATCTCGAGAGATATATTATAGAGTCTGGAAGACTTATATTTCTTGGTGTCTTTCTCATCATTTTTCTTGGCATTCTTTTAGAATACCGAGAATTTTACAGTTTCTTCAGGATGGTTTAGATAAGGGTTTGTCCGCGAGTTCTTTGAAAGGACAAATCTCCGCTCTTTCTGTTCTTTTTCACAGAAAGATTGCTATTCTTCCTGATATTCATTGTTTTGTACAAGCTTTGGTTCGTATAAAACCTATCATTAAGTCAATTTCTCCTCCATGGAGTTTGAATTTGGTTTTGGGAGCTCTTCAAGCTCCTCCGTTTGAACCTATGCATTCATTGGACATTAAATTACTTTCTTGGAAAGTTTTGTTCCTTTTGGCCATCTCTTCTGCTAGAAGAGTTTCTGAATTATCTGCTCTTTCGTGTGAGTCTCCTTTTCTGATTTTTCATCAGGATAAGGCGGTGTTGCGAACTTCTTTTGAATTTTTACCTAAAGTTGTGAATTCCAACAACATTAGTAGAGAAATTGTGGTTCCTTCATTATGTCCTAATCCTAAGAATTCTAAGGAGAAATCATTGCATTCTTTGGATGTTGTTAGAGCTTTGAAATATTATGTTGAAGCTACGAAATCTTTCCGTAAGACTTCTAGTCTATTTGTTATCTTTTCCGGTTCTAGGAAAGGCCAGAAAGCTTCTGCCATTTCTTTGGCATCTTGGTTGAAATCTTTAATTCATCTTGCCTATGTTGAGTCGGGTAAAATTCCGCCTCAAAGAATTACAGCTCATTCTACTAGGTCAGTTTCTACTTCCTGGGCGTTTAGGAATGAAGCTTCGGTTGACCAGATCTGCAAAGCAGCAACTTGGTCCTCTTTGCATACTTTTACTAAATTCTACCATTTTGATGTATTTTCTTCTTCTGAAGCAGTTTTTGGTAGAAAAGTTCTTCAGGCAGCGGTTTCAGTTTGAATCTTCTGCTTATGTTTTTTGTTAAACTTTATTTTGGGTGTGGATTATTTTCAGCAGGAATTGGCTGTCTTTATTTTATCCCTCCCTCTCTAGTGACTCTTGTGTGGAAAGATCCACATCTTGGGTAGTCATTATCCCATACGTCACTAGCTCATGGACTCTTGTTAATTACATGAAAGAAAACATAATTTATGTAAGAACTTACCTGATAAATTCATTTCTTTCATATTAACAAGAGTCCATGAGGCCCACCCTTTTTTGTGGTGGTTATGATTTTTTTGTATAAAGCACAATTATTCCAATTCCTTATTTTATATGCTTCGCACTTTTTTTCTTATCACCCCACTTCTTGGCTATTCGTTAAACTGATTTGTGGGTGTGGTGAGGGGTGTATTTATAGGCATTTTAAGGTTTGGGAAACTTTGCCCCTCCTGGTAGGAATGTATATCCCATACGTCACTAGCTCATGGACTCTTGTTAATATGAAAGAAATGAATTTATCAGGTAAGTTCTTACATAAATTATGTTTTTTTTCTCTTAACTCAGCAAGACCACACTATTACAAACTCCATTCCTCCTGCATGCTATCAAAAACACAAGCCCCATTGAAAGACTAGCGACGTACAGGGGTTAAATGTTCTAAATGGATACAGCAGATTTTTTTTCCCCCTTTTGTTATAAATCTTACATTCCTGCTCGTCCCCTCCTCATTTTATAACCTCTTAAATTTACCTATTTCTTAAATCTTGCACAACAGCCAGACAGTGCTAGTTCACTTGTGTCATATAGATAAACTTTTGCCCACTCCCGTGGAGAATAATGTTTATAAAAGAACCGGCACTGATTATGCTTTTTACAATCTTGCATTTTAGACAAAGGGCAGTCTGTAGAAGCTTAGATACACTGTAATCACAGAGGTAAAAATTATATTTGTGTAACTGTGTTGGTTATGCAAAACTAGGGAATGGGTAATAAAGGCATTATCTATCTCTTTTTAAACAATAATGGTTTTCAAGTAGAATTTGTCTTTAAGTATATGCACTGGCACATGGTAATTCTAGTTTTTAGAAATGCTATGTTTATTTAATTGGCCCTATCTTTTGTTGCAGAAGAGGATGACCACACAGCCTCTCATCGCACTGCTACTGGTAAGTCGCACTCAACTATCATTTCTCGTGTCTTGACAATATTTTATATATATATATATATATATATATATATATATATATATATATAATTTTTTTTTTAATAGTAAAATATTTCAACTTTGCTATTTTATCTACGTTTAGTTTGTAGCATTCTGGCAGCCAATATAAATTTTGTATTTATTTTGTTTTAAATGTAATCCTATTTTAATTACAGCTGTGGCTCTGCCTATCCTGCTGACAGTCATGGCCGCCATACTACTGGGCGCCATGTTAGTGTTCCTAGTGAAGATGGCAAAGAAGAGCCAGCAGGATGCTGCTTTCAGCGCCATGTGGACCCCTGTCGACGATAAGGAGTGTCTAATGAACAATGCATACAATCTCTAAGGAGGATATAATAAATATATAAATCTTTAATACACTCCACCAATTTTAATGTGGGAGATTCAGGCAAAGGGATTAATAAATATGTGAAAACAAAACCTTGCACGGTCACCTTTATCAAACCTGTGATAGAATTACTTTCTAAATATTAAGTTGAGGAATAATAACAAACCTATAATATAGAGCAATATTTATATTTGATAAAAAAACTGCTTATGAAAACTTAGGTAACAACTAATTGTTGTTCTACAAATCGTGTTGGTTTTCCATAGATAGTTGTGTAAGCGGATTGGTAACCAGCAGTCGGATTCTCACACACTCCCAGAACAATGCTACATGAATAGAGCTTCAGCCAGAATTTCCCGTCCTGACTCCTTGCACTACTTTTTTCTGTCCTCCTTGAATTATTTTAGGGAGACAGATTGTGTAATGTTGGATACTTTGTCTGCAAAGCAGGGAAATTTGTCAGACCTTTTGCATTCTAATGTTTAATAAGAGATGTTTGAAAATAATACTATGCAGTACTGAAACTTCACAAATGAAGCTTTTCTCTTTAAAGGGACACTGAACCCAAATTTTTTTTTTTATGATTCAGATAGAGCATGCAATTTTATAAGCAACTTTCTAATTTACTCCTATTATCAATTTCTTCGTTCTATTGGTATCTTTATTTGGAAATGCAGGAATGTAAGCTTGAGCCGGCCCATCTTTGGGTGAGCACCTGGGTAGCGCTTACTGATTGGTGGCCACCAATGTCGCCACCAATCAGAAAGCGCTATCCAGGGTAGTGAACCAAAAGCGGGCCGGCTCCTATGCTTATAGCCCTGCTTTTTCAAATAAAGATGCCAAGAGAACGAATACAAATGTGATAATAGGAGTAAATTAGAAAGTTCATTAAAATTGCCTGCTCTATCTGAATCATGAAAGAAATTTTTTTTGGTTTCAGTATCCCTTTAAGGCTACCTATGCAAAGGAATCTTATGGTTTTTAGGAATAAACATAGATTTTTAACTAGAAAGTAGTGGGGGGGGGGGGGGCACAACTGCTTTTCTAACAAAATTTTTTTTTGGTAGAAATGATCTGACCCATTGCATCTAAAGCTAAAAAAAGATGTTAAAGGGACATTAAACCCAACATTTTTCTTCCCTGATTCAGATAGAGAATACAATTTTAAACATTTCAATTTACTTCTATTATTTAATTTGCTTTATTCTTTAGCTATCCTTTGCTGAAGAAATGGCAACGCACATGGATGAGCCAATCATACGAAGCATCGATTTGCAGCCACCAATCAGTAGCTACTGAGCCTATCTAGATATGCTTTTCAGCAAAGGATATCAAGAGAATGAATCAAATTAGCTAATAGAAGTAAATTAGAAGGGTGTTTAAAATTCCATGCTCTTTCTAAATGAAAGAAAAAATGTGGGTTTCATGTCCCTTTAAGTGGTATATAATCTGCAATATGAACAGAAATCTTAATTTTTTTTTTAAAAAATTGTTTGTATATCTGGTACAGTCTATCACTCTACATAGATGTTACTTCCGTAGTTGGTAATATATTTTTATTTAAACCTATATGTCTGATCATTTTTTTTTCTTTATATATTTGTGTTCTATTTCCTAGGTAAATTGAAGGATTGAAAATGCTATACAAAAATGCATCCCCTAACACTCCTGTTTTTAACTTGTCGTAGTATGTCCATTGTTTTTGTTTTTTCCCCCCATAAAACTTTTATAGCTTTAACCACTATTGCCATATCAGGGTAATTCAATCTGTTACATAATTGCTTTTACAATGATTTTTTTTTCTCTCTAGGTTGTTTGGATAATCTATATTGTAAGTTGTTGTTTGTTTGTTTTTTAAGAACATTGTGTTGGTTTCTTCAAATAAAGATCTTTCCAAAAAAAAGTATTTTTTGTTTGTGTATCAGATGAGTTGGAGATTTTTTTTTTTTTATTAAAATGAAGATATTTTAAAGGGACAGTGAACTCAACACCAAAATTGTTATTGTTTTAAAAGATAGATAACGTATCACCTTTACTACCGATTCCTCAGCTTTGCACAACCAACATTGTTTTATTAATATACTTTATAACATTGAAACCTTTAAATTTCTCCCTGTTTCTAAGCCATTACAGACAGCCTCTTATCACATGCTTTTTAATTAGCTTTTCACAACAAGAGACTGCTAATTCATGTGAGCCATATAGATAACATTGTGCTCACACCTGTGGGTTGTGGCTGACACTGCACTAATTGGCTTAAATGCAAGTCAATATGTAATAGTCATGTGATCAGGGGGCTATCAAAAAAACGTTTGGATACAAGGTAATCAGAGGTAAAAAGTATATTATTATAACCATGCTGGTTATGCAAAACTGGGGAATGGGTAATAAAGGGATTATCTTTTTTTTTTTTTTTTTTATATATACATTTTGGAGTTTACTGTCCCTTTTTTAAAACAATTTTTTTTTGTTTAAAGGGACAGTACACTGTAAAATTGTTTTTCCATTAATGTATTTAAAATGACTTGTTATACCACCTGCAGAGTATAAAATATTTGAGAAATTGCATTTTCGGGTTTATTTGTGTATATGAAGTAGCTGGTTTTGTGCTTTGAAACCACAGCCTATTACAAGGGGTTGAACATAAGGTATTATCAGATCTCATTATGTTCTAAGTTTGTGTAAACAGACTTGCTTCCTTATCTTATATTTGTCTGGAACACCAAAGCTCAATACATAGTTAAGTAATAAAATGATAATTTTCCATTGTTCTCTATCCTGCATCCCACTGAGAGTGTAACTTCTTTTACTGACTGTGTTTACTTAGGCTTGTCAATAGCATATACTCCAGTATCAAAACTTTCAGTATAGGTTGGGAAACCACAAGCTAAATCGGCTATTTCAAATGCTGAAATATGAGTAAAGGAGTCACTTGCAACCAATTTAATACACTCTAGCAGGTAAAAAGGATCATTGGGAATAATTTAAAGGGGAGAGAGTTTTTGGGTGAACTGTCCCTTTAAATAATTTTTATTGCATTTCTTGAGTTAACAACAAACAATGAAAGAACATAACAAGGACAATGAGCAGTCGTATAACATAGACATCTTACGAGTAGTGGGGCCATTTGTTAAGGGTCCATTTTCCTTTCAACAGTCCAGTGGCTCCTCACGAGAGGATCGAACATCCAAGTCTATAACAATATATTATGTAATAAAATAAATGTCATGTGTGAGAGAGAACCCTAGTTGAGGGTGAAGGGGGGAAAAAGGAGAAAGTGGGGAGGGTAAAAGATAGAAATGGGGGGTTTAAAACAAATTTGATATAGTTTAACTTAATGTGCAACTAAATAAATGGACTGTAAAATTTAATTGTATTTGATATATTATTGTTTAAAAATTACGGTTATAATTTCTCTTTTAATATGCTCACAATGACCCATTTTTATCTGTTATGGTGTATGTGTACAAATAGCTCCTTTCTTCTATAACGGTAAGACGAGTCCACGGATTCATCCTTTACTTGTGGGATATTATCCTTCCCTACAGGAAGGGGCAAAGAGCACCACAGCAGAGCTGTCTATATAGCTCCTCCCTTAGCTCCACCCCCCCCCCCTTCATTCTCTTTGCCTACTCTAAGTACTAGGAAGGGTAAAGTGAAAGAGGTGATAAAATATTAGTTTTTTAATTTCTTCAAGCAGGAGTTTATTTTAAATGGTACCGGTTTGTACTATTTACTCTAAGGCAGCAAATGGATGAAGACTGCTGCCTGGAGGATGATGATCTTAGCATTTGTAACTAAGGTCCATTGCTGTTCCCACAGAGGCTGAGGAGTACAGGAAACTTCAGTGTGAGGAACGGTTTCATGCTATGCAGCAATGAGGTATGTTCAGTCATATTTTTTCTGGAGAGACTGTGTATTTCAGAAAGGCTGACAGTATCCCCAGGAGGGTAAGGGTAAACGGTAATCCTAGAGCTAAAAGAAGGGCATTACTTAGCTTACATATGGGGCCAATTATAAATATGGTTGACACTGTAAAATGTTTGAGCAAACGTGTTTTTGTTTGGGAGTGCTTTAACGTTTTTGTGGGCAATAAACGTTTTGGGCAGCTAGGGTACACATGGCTTTATTTTTGGGTCTTGGAACCCACATGGCTAGTTATAATCGCTCTGGTGCGGTTCTTTAAGGCTAAGAAACATTGGGTAAGATGGGCGGGGCCTATTTTCGCGCCTCAGATGCGCAGTTAGTTTTGGCAGCAAGCTCTAACTCCTGAGGGCCCTGGTCTATGTTTTGGGTCAAATCAAAGCTTTTACCCCACACTTTCGATCCCTGAGGGCAGGTAGGGCCACAGCAGGGCTGTGGCAAGGTGCTGAGGGTTTTTTTTTTTTCCGGATTTGGGCCTATTTTCGATCCGGTTTGGAAATTAAGGGGTTAATTGTAAAAAAAAAAAAATTGTGGTGCAATCTTAACTACTTACAGTGTGTCTACATACAAAATTTTGAAAAATTTGGTGCATGTTTAGACTGTTTTGCAGAACGTGTATGCTTTTTTCTCAAAGGCGCAGTACTATTTTTTTTTTCACTAAATAAAGCGTTTTCATGCTTGTTTGTAGTCATTACTAGCCTGTTCAACATGTCTGACATTGAGGAAAGTCAATGTTCAATATGTTTAGAAGCCATTGTGGAACCTCCACTTAGAATGTGTCCCTCATGCACTGAAAGGTCAATAAATTGTAAAGAACATATTTTAGCTACTAAAAGTATGTCGCAGGATGATTCTCAGTCAGAAGAGAATCAGGTTATGCTATCTAATTCTCCCCAAGTGTCACAACCATTACCGCCCGCACAAGCGACGCCAAGTACTTCTAGTGCGTCTAATTCTTTCACCCTGCAAGATATGGCCGCAGTTATGAATACTACCCTCACAGAGGTTTTATCTAAGCTGCCTGGGTTGCAGGGGAAGCGCAGCAGGTCTGGTGTGAGAACAAACGCTGAGCCCTCTGACTCTTAGCTATATCTGATGTACCCTCACAATTTTCTGATGTGAGGGATTTGCTGGCTGAGGGAGAGATTTCTGATTTGCGAAATATGTTCCCTCAAACAGATTCAGATATGACGGCTTTTAAATTTAAACTAGAACACCTCCGCTTGTTGCTCAGGGAGGTTTTAGCGACTCTGGATGATTGTGACCCTATTGTAGTTCCAGAGAAATTGTGTAAAATGGACAGATTCCTAGAGGTTCCTGCCTACACTGATGTTTTTCCGGTCCCTAAGAGGATTTCGGAAATTGTTACTAAGGAGTGGGATAGACAAGGTATTCCGTTCGCTCCCCCTCCTACTTTTAAGAAAATGTTTCCCATATCAGACGCCGTGCGGGACTCGTGGCAGATGTCCCTAAGGTGGAGGGAGCTATTTGTACCCTGGCTAAGCGTACAACTATACCTATTGAGGACAGTTGTGCTTTCAAAGATCCTATGGATAAAAAATTAGAGGGTCTCCTAAAGAAAATATTTGTTCATCAAGGTTTTCTTCTCCAACCTATAGCGTGCATCGTTCCTGTAACTACTGCAGCGTCCTTCTGGTTCGAGGCTCTTCAGGTTGAGACTCCATTAGAGGATATTCTGGATAGAATTAGGGCTCTCAAGCTTGCTAATTCTTTCATTACAGATGCCGCTTTTCAATTGGCTAAATTAGCGGCGAAGAATTCAGGTTTTGCCATTTTAGCGCGTAGAGCGTTATGGCTTAAGTCCTGGTCTGCTGATGAGTCATCAAAAGCTAAGCTTTTAGCCATCCCTTTCAAGGGTAAGACCCTATTCGGGCCTGAACTGAAAGAGATCATTTCGGACATCACTGGAGGAAAAGGCCATGCCCTTCCTCAAGATAAGACGAATAAGATGCGGACCAAACAAAATAATTTTCGTTCCTTTCGAAACTTCAAAGGTGGTCCCTCTTCCCCTGCCGCAAATCAAGAGGGGAATCTTGCTCAATCCAAGTCAGTCTGGAGACCTAACCAGACTTGGAACAAGGGTAAACAAGCCAAGAAGCTCACTGCTGCCACCAAGACAGCATGAAGGGGTAGCCCCCAATCCGGGACCAGATCTAGTCGGGGGCAGACTTTCTCTCTTTGCTCAGGCTTGGGCAAGAGACGTTCAGACTCCTGGGCTTTAGAAATAGTAACCCAGGGGTATCTTCTAGATTTCAAAGATTCTCCCCCGAGGGGGAGATTCCATCTTTCTCAATTGTCTGTAAACCAGACAAAAAGAGAGGCGTTCTTGCGCTGTGTAGAATACCTATATTCCATGGGAGTGATCTGCCCAGTTCCGGAAACAGAACAGGGACAAGGGTTCTACTCCAATCTGTTTGTGGTTCCCAAAAAGGAGGGAACTTTCAGACCAATTTTGGATCTCAAGATCCTAAACAAATTCCTCAGAGTCCCATCCTTCAAGATGGAGACCATTCGGACTATTTTGCCAATGATCCAGGAGGGTCAATATATGACCACCGTGGACTTAAAGGATGCGTATCTGCACATTCCTATCCACAAAGATAATCACCAGTTCCTCAGGTTCGCCTTTCTGGACAAGCATTACCAGTTTGTGGCTATTCCCTACAGGTTGGCCACAGCTCCCAGAATTTTCACAAAGGTGCTAGGGTCCCTTCTGGCGGTTCTAAGGCCGCGGGGCATAGCAGTGGCGCCTTATCTGGACGATATCTTAATTCAGGCGTCGACTTACCAACTAGCCAAGTCTCACACGAACATGGTGTTGTCTTTTCTAAGATCTCACGGGTGGAAGGTGAACGTAAAAAAGAGTTCACTTATTCCTCTCACAAGAGTCCCATTCCTGGGAACTCTGATAGATTCGGTTGACATGAGAATTTTTCTGACGGAGGTCAGGAAGTCAAAGATTTTAACCACCTGCCGAGCTCTTCATTCCATTCCTCGGCCGTCAGTGGCTCAGTGTATGGAGGTAATCGGACTAATGGTAGCTGCAATGGACATAGTTCCGTTTGCTCGCTTGCATCTCAGACCACTGCAACTTTGCATGCTGAAACAGTGGAATGGGGATTATGCAGATTTGTCTCCTCAGATAAATCTGGATCAAGAGACTCTTTTCTTTGGTGGTTGGTTGTCACAGGATCATCTGTCCCAGGGAATGTGTTTCCGCAGGCCAGTGTGGGTCATAGTGACGACGGACGCCAGCCTATTGGGCTGGGGTGCAGTCTGGAATTCCTTGAAAGCTCAGGGTTTGTGGACTCAGGAGGAGGCTCTTCTCCCGATAAATATTCTAGAACTGAGAGCGATATTCAACGCGCTTCAGGCGTGGCCTCAGATGGCTTCGGCCAGATTCATAAGATTCCAGTCGGACAATATCACAACTGTAGCATATATCAATCATCAGGGGGGAACAAGGAGTTCTCTAGCGATGAGAGGTTACCAAAATAATTCAATGGTCAGAGACTCACTCTTGCCATCTATCAGCAATCTATATCCCAGGAGTGGAGAACTGGGAGGCGGATTTTCTAAGTCGTCAGACTTTTCATCCGGGGGAGTGGGAACTCCATCCGGAGGTGTTTACACAATTTATTCAGCAATGGGGTACACCAGAATTGGATCTGATGGCGTCTCATCAGAACGCCAAACTTCCTTGTTACGGGTCCAGGTCAAGGGATCCTCAGGCAGTACTGATAGATGCTCTAGCAGTACCCTGGTCGTTCAACCTGGCTTATGTGTTTCCACCATTTCCTCTCCTTCCTTGTTTGATTGCCAGAATCAAACAGGAGAGAGCTTGATACAGAGTGTAGGAAACAAATTTTGAGATTTGCTCATTTGAAATTCAGAGTAATTGCTATGGTTATTGTGCAGTTCTTGATTAGGTATTTCTGGTACATAGTAATGCATTGCAGGGTGCGTACACCTGAGTACTAAGAGCAGGTAAAGAAGCCATCGGTTTATAGGAGAGCTTGCGCAAGTTGAAGAAAACCGAATCGCTGCATCGCTACGTTTACCCAAACTTAAAAGACCGGTAAGCCTAGAGACTTCAAACACATCCAAAAAGAGGTAAGACCACCTATGAAGCGGGGTTAACACATGAAGGAGGAGGTAAGACCACTTATATAGCGGCTCAGATATACCTCATAAAGTCATATACCTCATAAAGTGCCATTTAAGTTTACTGCAAATAACACACAAGCAAGATTGTCGCCCTGCTAAACATACTGGATTTTTAACATCTATTTGGGAACTCTGCCACTCTATTCATTTGAGCTTTGATATTTTATCAATTGAACTTGGATACTATATGAACTGTTTGAAACAATTGTGTTACTAAGAGAATCTTTCCAACAAATTCAACAAATCCTTTTGTTTCAATATACAGACCACACCTCTAAGTAATATTTGTGGACATCGTTACTTTACTAGGAAAGACTCAAAATTATCTGGGCTCTCTCATTTATATTTTATCATATCAATATCTGTTTTTACTTTGTGAGTCATTAGTGAAATATTTTATTTATATAGATATACAGCTGTGTATTTTATATTTTTTAGTTTTTTCTCAGCATATGATTGTAATATAATAAAAACTTTTGATTGTACTAAAATGCATTTGAAATTTATGTGAATAGAACATATGTATTCTTCCTAAATTCATAATCTAGTAAAGGTATACTTATTTCTATGGAAATTTAATTTTCTATTTGATTTGGGTAAAATATTCAGTAGGTAACACATATATTTCCTCTCATAGTTTTTAATACTTTTTAGCTTTTAGTAGCGCCACTCTCAACTACAAATCAATGCAGATCTGGTGGACATGTCATCTCTTCCACCATGGACTCTGCCACTGAGACAGGACCTTCTGATTCAAGGTCCGTTCCAGCATCCAAATCTAGTTTCTCTGCGGCTGACTGCTTGGAGATTGAACGCTTGATTTTAGCCAAGCGGGGTTTCTCTGAGTCGGTCATAGATACCTTGATTCAGGCTCGAAAGCCTGTCACCAGGAAAATTTATCATAAGATATGGCGTAAATATCTTTATTGGTGCGAATCCAAAGGCTACTCATGGAGTAAGATCAGGATTCCTAGGATTTTGTCATTTCTCCAAGAAGGATTGGAGAAGGGGCTATCAGCTAGTTCCTTAAAAGGACAGATATCTGCTTTATCAATTCTACTGCACAAGCGTCTGGCAGATGTTCCAGACGTTCAGTCGTTCTGTCAGGCTTTAGTTATAATCGAGCCTGTGTTTAAACCTGTTGCTCCGCCATGGAGTTTGAATTTAGTTCTTAAAGTTCTTCAAGGGGTTCCGTTTGAACCTATGCATTCCATAGATATTAAGCTTCTATCTTGGAAAGTTCTGTTTTTAGTTGCTATCTCTTCGGCTCAAAGAGTTTCTGAACTATCTGCATTGCAATGCGACTTGCCTTATCTTGTTTTCCATGCTGATAAGGTGGTTTTGCGTACCAAACCTGGATTCCTTCCTAAGGCTGTTACTAATGGGAATATCAATCAGGAAATTGTTGTTCCTTCTCTGTTTCCCAATCCTTCCTCTAAGAAGGAGCGTCTGTTGCACAACTTGGATGTGGTTCGTGCTTTGAAGTTTTTTACTTGCAAGCGACCAAAGATTTCCGTCAAACATCTTCTTTGTTTGTTGTCTATTCTGGAAAACGTAGAGGTCAAAAAGATACGGCTACCTCTCCTTTTTGGCTGAAAAGCATCATCCGTTTGGCATACGAGACTGCTGGACAGCAGCCTCCTGAAAGGATTACAGTTCACTCTACTAGAGCGGTGGCTTCCACATGGGCTTTTAAAAATGATGCTTCTGTTGAACAGATTTGTAAGGCTGCGACTTGGTCTTCGCTTCATACCTTTTCCAAATTTTACAAATTTGATACTTTTGCTTCTTCGGGGCTATTTTTGGGAGAAAGGTTCTTCAAGCAGTGGTGCCTTCTGTTTAACCATCTGTCTTGTCCCTCCCGTTCATCCGTGTCCTGTAGCTTTGTTATTGTATCTCACAAGTAAAGGATGAATCCGTGGACTCGTCTTACCTTTATAGAAGAAAACTAAATTTATGCTTACCTGATAAATTGATTACTTCTATGGTAAGACGAGTCCACGGCCCGCCCTGTCATTTTAAGAAAGATTATATTTTTTTGGTTTAAACTCAGTCACCTCTGCATCTTGTAGTTTCTCCTTTTTCTTCCTGTACCTTCGGTCGAATGACTGGGGGGGTGGAGCTAAGGGAGGAGCTATGTAGACAGCTCTGCTGTGGTGCTCTTTGCCACTTCCTTTAGGGAAGGATAATATCCCACAAGTAAAGGATGAATCCGTGGACTCGTCTTACCATAGAAGAAATCAATTTATCAGGTAAGCATACATTTAGTTTTTTTAATGTTTTATTTGTCATTTGAAATAGCTGCTTTTGCCTGTTGAAACCACCCTCTACATAGAAATACTGAATACTGCAGTATTGGCGAAAGGAGGCAGCAGCAGAAATAAATATGTAGCAGGGAGAGAGACCAGCCCATTATTCCCACAGCTGCTTACACTGAACTCTGAATACACTGCCCCTTTTAAAGTGCCATTAAACTCAACATTTTAACATATACAATGTTTCAGCATTAAAAGTATAACTATTGCAATACGCTTTAATGATTTATTTATTTCCTAAGATATGGCGAGTCCATGGCTTGAGTAATTACTGTTAGGAATATCTCTCCTGGCCAGCAGGACAAGGCAAAGAACACCACAGTTAAACTGCTAAGTATCACTCCCTTACCCACAAGCCCCAGTTATTCTCTTTGCCTTCGGTGCATGGAGGAGGTGAAGTTTAGGTGTCTGAAGGAAAATTTTGATTTCATCTACAAGCAAGTTTTGAGTTATAGCCGTATTCCACGTCATTCCTTGCAGTCGGGTAGTGATGGCTTTAAAGCAGTTAGGAACTTGTAAAGGTACTTACTACATTTTCCTAACAATTGCTGCCCTAGTTTAGAAAGCCAGAGTTAACTACTCTGTTCTTTCTTTTTCAAAGGTCTCTGTGAAGAACTGTCTTCTCATACCTTGTAACTGTCTACATGCCGGACAGCGGAGCAGGTAAGTGCTTTTTCTTCCAGTTGGGGAGACCATGCACTTAACAAATTGACACTGCTTTTTTATTGGGACATAGATAATCCTGCTGTATGGGTTACACTGGGGCATGAAGCAGGCACTGTAGCATGTGTGAGACTAACATTTAAACATTTTTAAAAAAGAAAGGGTAAAATGTTTTTATTAGGCTTTTTCTGACACATATTTACTTGATAAAACAATACAAACTTAAAATGAAAGGCTGAATTTTCTATTCCAGCAGCTTATTCATTTCCCCATTGCTTTAAAATGAAACAATGCAACATTTTAAACTGTCAGGTTTGAAAAAACGGTTAATTCTGGTACTCAGTGTACCAGGAAGTAGTGCCTCTGTGTCGCAGCAGTAATTTGAGCTCATCAGTTGTGTTCACATGACCTGCTTTACTTAAAAACGTTTCTGAGGAAAAAGTTGTTTTTCTCCATTTCTGGGTGATCCGGTCTTAATTGGTAGCGGTAAGACACCTCAGTAATTGAGGTGTGGGGTTGCCTGAGGGGTATTTTAGAAGTTTTTTTGATGTTTATTAAATGGGTTTTTTTCTTCACTTTTTCTCACATAATTTTAGCTGGGAAATCAATCTTAATTTGGGATAAAATTTAAAGTGTATTTCTTACTAATGACACAGTGAGTGCACGGATCAACATCCATTACTGTTGGGAATATCACTCCTGGCCAGCAGGAGGAGGTAAAGAGCACCACAGCAAAGCTGTTAAATATCACTCCCCTACCCACAATCCCCAGTCATTCTCTTTGCCTGTAGTGCATGGAGGAGGTGAAGTTTAGGTGTCTGATGAGAGGTTTTCTTCAATCAAGATTTTATTTTATTTTTTAGCAGAGTAAGCTTACTTTCTGGGGTCTACCCTAGTCCACATCAGTCTCTTCAGTAGGGCAGTGGTGGCTTTTGAGCACTTGGGAACTTGTGAGGTACAATCCTCACTGCGTTTTCTCAAGAATCTGCTGCCCTAACTAGAAAACCTGAGTAGGTTTACTCAGTTTTTTTCTCTTCACAGGTCCATGTGAGGTGCTGCATCCTCTCAAACCAGGTGAGCTGTCCTGCTGCCGGACAGCACTTTCAGGTAAGTGCCATTTTAATTTTCTTTTGCAAGGAGGTTGCTGGCACTTGTTACAGCTAAAAGCTGTCTTATTTAATATAGAACTTTATTAAACCTTCATGTTTGGGGTTTCTTTTAGGCAGTTTGGGCATTGAGACTGTGAAGTGATTTATGGTGGCTCAGTGTGTTATAGTAGTTTTTATACTTTAACTTTTGGTCATGGAGATTACGGTTGTAAGCAGTTTTTTTTCGGCAGTTAGGGCTCTGTAACCGCTCTGTATTTGAGAAGGGCATTGTTTCTTCTGTGAGGGAAGTCACTCTGTGAGCTGCAGGACAGGTAGGCACCTCAGTAAAGCTACTGAGGTGTATAGGTAACCTGAGGTCTAATTGGTTTATTGCGCTTACACACATTTCTATTTAAAGACACAGTACACATTTATTTTTTTAAAATAAAGAATTTTTACACTTTATCCTTATTACAAAAGATGGATCAAGAGGCTTTTCAAACCATTATCCCAGGCGAAGTTGATGCTTGTCAGTTATGTTTTGATGCTCAGGTGGAACCCCCAGTTCCTTTTTGTTCCTCATGCATTGAGAACTTTAGTTATAGAGATAAAATATTTGACCATGAGCCACCATTATCCCAGGCAAATGCTGTTCAGGTGTCTTCTGTTGCAGATATGCCGCAGCTTTCTCCTCAAGCGTCCCAACTTTTTCAGTCTCCACATACAGAGCCCTGTGTTTCCTCTTGCAATCCTGTAGGATTTTCTCTACAAGACATTGCGTCCCAGGTATCCCTTGCGGTATCTGAAGACTTGTCAGCTTTCCCCATGTTGCAGGGAAGGCGTAAAAGGAAATTTAAGAAAACAGTAAGGTTTCTGATCAAGTTGTGGCTATCCAAAGTGTCCCTTCCCATAAGCCTGAGAAAGAAGACATGTCAGTAGCAACTGAGGGGGAAATCTCACTCAGTGTAATTCATTCTTCTGATGCTGAAGTGGTATCCTTCAGATTTAAGCTAGAACACCTTTGCTTATTACTTAAGGAGGTTTTGACTACTTTGGACGACTCTGACACAACTATCTTAGTCAATCCTAAAAATTCTAGTAAATTAAACAAATACTTTGATGTGCCCTCCGCGGTGGAGGTTTTTCCGGTTCCTGACCGTGCTGCGGAGATTATTGTTAGAGAATGGGAAAGACCTGGTATTCCCTTTTTAACAGCTCCTATTTTTAAGATGTTTCCTATAGCGGATTCTATTAAGGAGTCGTGGCAGACGGTTCCTAAGTTAGAAGGAGCAATCTCCACTTTGGCCAAGAGGACTACTATTCCCATAGAGGATAGTTTTGTTCTTAAAGATCCAATGGATAAAAAATTGAAGGCTTTACTAAAAAAGAAAGTATGTCCACCAGGGTCTACAATGGCAACCTGCGGTGTGTATCGCCACTGTTACCAGCGCTGCGGCTTACTGGTTTGATGCGTTGTCTGAATCTCTTCAGACGGATACCCCTTTTGATGAGATTCAGGACAGGATTAAGACTCTCAAGTTAGCCAATTCCTTCATTACAGATGCTTCCTTACAGGTTATTAAACTGGGAGCCAAAATTTCTGGTTTTGCGGTCCTAGCCCGCAGGGCCTTGTGGTTGAAGTTCTGGTCTGCGGATGTTTCATCTAAATATAAGCTCATGGCTATTCCTTACAAGGTTAAGACCTTGTTTGGACCTGGTTTGGCGGAAATTATCTCAGATATTACTGTAAGGAAGGGTTCTTTTCTTCCTCAAGATAAAAAGAATAAGCAGAAGGGACGTCGGAGTAATTTTCTTTCCTTTCATAAATTAAAAGGCAAGTCTTCCTCCAAGCAAGATCAAGCCAAGCCTTCCTGAAAGTCCTGGAATAAGGGAAAGCATTCTAAAAAAGCCTTTAGCTGATTCCAAGTCAGCATGAAGGGTTGGCCCCGGGAACGGATCTTGTAGGGGGCAGACTCTCTCTTTCCCCAGGCTTGGATAATAGATGTACCAGATCCCTGGGCGGTGGACATTGTCTCCCAGGGATACAAAATAGACTTCAAATCTTTTCCTCCCAGAGGCAGGTTTCTCGTCTCCAGATTATCTGTAGACCAGATAAAAAGAGAGGCGTTCTTACTTTGTGTCAAGGACCTTGCCGCCCTGGGGGTAATAGTTCAAGTTCCCTTTCAGGAGAGGGGTTTGGGATTTTACTCGAATCTGTTCATAGTTCCCAAAAAGGAGGGAACTTTTCGACCAATCCTAGATTTAAAATGTTTAAACAAGTTTCTCAGAGTGCCATCCTTCAAGATGGAGACTATACACTCCATTCTTCCCTTGGTACAAGAGGTTCAGTTCATGACAAACATAGACCTAAAGGATGCATACCTTCATGTTCCCATTCACAGGGACCATCACAAGTTTCTGAGATTTGCCTTTTTGGACAATCATTTCCAGATCATGGTCCTTCCATTCGGCCTTGCCACAGCTCCCAGATTTTTTTCAAGGTTCTGGGGGCTCTTTTAGCTGTGCTTCAATCTCGGGGCATTGTAGTGGCACCTTATCTGGACAACATTCTGGTTCAGGCGCCATCTTTTCAACAAGCAGAATCACATACGGAGATCTTGTTGTTGTCTTTTCTTCAATCCCACGGATGGAAGGTGAATGGGGAAAAAAGTTCTCTGGTTCCAGCTACAAGGGTCGTATTTTTGGGGACCATAATAGACTCCCTGTTAATGAAGATTTTTCTGACAGAGGTCAGAAAAAGAAAGATTTTCGACTCTTGTTTTGCCCTTCAGTTCTCTCCACGGCCGTCAGTGGCTCAATGTATGGAGGTAATCGGCCTGATGGTGGCTTCCATGGACATCATTCCATTTGCTCAGTTCTATCTCAGACCTCTGCAGTTATGCATGCTCAGACAATGGAACGGGGACTATACGGACCGGTCTCTGCGTGTAGATCTAGATCAGGCGTCAATAGACTCTTCCGTGGTGGCTTTCTCAGGATCATCTCTCCCAGGGTACTTGATTCCGCAGACCCTCCTGGTTGGGGAGCAGTATGGGCTCGTTGAAGGCTCAGGGCTTAGGGACCCAGGAGGAGTCAGTCCTGCCCATAAACATCTTGGAGCTGAGAGCAATCTTCAATGCTCTTCTGGCCTACCCTCAGCCTTAGCCCGGTTTATCAGATTCCAGTCGGACAACATATCCTTGGTGGCCTACATCAACCACAAGGGGGGAACTTGGAGTTCCTTGGCCATAACAGAGGTGGCCTGAATTATTCAGTGGGTGGAGACCCACAACTGCTGTCTTTCTGCAATCTACATCCCAGGAGTGGACAATTGGGAAGCAGATTTTCTGAGCAGACAGACTTTTCTTCCTGGGGAGTGAGCACTTCATTTGGATGTGTTTTCCAGCTTGACCCTCAAGTGGGGGCAGCCGGAGTTAGATCTCATGGCTTCTCGTCAGAATGCCAAACTTCAGAGATACGGCTCGAGGTCAAGAGATCCGCAGGCATTTCTGATCGTTGCTCTGGCAGTTCCTTGGAACTTCAGTCTAGCATACCTGTTTCCTCCGTTCGTTCTCCTTCCAAGAGTCATTGCTCGAATCAAGCAGGAGAGGGCGTCTGTAATTCTCATAACCCCGGCGTGGAAATGTCATCCTTTCCACCTTGGAGACTGCCTCTGAGGAAGGACCTTTTATTTCAGGGTCCCTTCCTTCATCCAAATCTCTTTCTCTGAAGCTGACTGCTTGGAGATTGAACGCTTAGTTTCATCTAAGCGTGGATTTTCATTCGGTTATTGAGACCTTGATTCAGGCTTGTAAGCCTGTGACTCGCAGGATTTACCATAAGATCTGGCGTAAATACTTGTATTGGTGTGAATCCAAAGGATACTCGGAGTAAAGTAAGGATTCCTAGGATTTTGTCCTTTCTCCAGAATGGTCTGGAGAAGGGTTTGTCGGCAAGTACTCTAAAGGGTCAGATTTTGGCATTGTCTATAATGTTACATAAGCGCTTGGCGGATGTGCCAGACGTGCAATTGTTTTGTCAGGCCTTGGTTAGAATTTGGCCCGAGTTTAAACCGGTTACTCCTCCATGGAGTCTTAACCTTGTTCTTAAAGTTTTACAACAGGCTCCGTTTGAGCCTATGCATTATTTAGATATTAAGATGTTGTCTTGGAAAGTTTTGTTTCTTTTTCAAGATACGATGAGTCCACGGATTTCATCCTTACTTGTGGGAATATTCACCTCCTGGTTAGCAGGAGGAGGCAAAGAGCACCACAGCAGAGCTGTATATATAGCTCCTCCCTTCCTTCCCACTCCAGTCATTCTCTTTGCCTGTGTTAGTGATAGGAAGAGGCAGAGTGAGGTGTTAGTTATAGATTCTTCAATCAAGACTTTATTATTTTTACAGTAGTGCCACAGTGTGCTACTTTGTTTTGGGGTGTAGCCTAGACCAGATCAGTCTCTTCAGTAAAAAGAGAAGCATTTGGTGGCTTTAAAGCAATAGGAACTGGTGGGACATAATTCTCACTGCGCCTCCTATACATGTTTGCTGCCCTAAATACAGATAGCCTCAGCATTTTTAACTCAGGCTGATCTTTGTCCGCAGGGCTATGGGAGGAAGAGGACCTCTGGAAACCCCCTGGACTGCCATGCTGTCGCACAGCATTCAAGGTAAGTGCTAACTTTATTATGTCTGGGGACGCATCTCTCAGTAAACAGTAAGCACTACATTACTTACATTCACTTCTTAAAGGCTAAGATTACTGAAGGGCTCTTATTGTGATGGGACGGTTGTTAATACACTGGGGCTGGGACCAAACAGTGTTATTTTACTCCCGATGGGTGTATCCTCAAGCAAGCAAACCGGGCGATGACTACTTTTTATTTTTATGGAGTAGTTCAGAATAGAGTGTGTAACTCCCGATATCGGTATTATGCTTCTGGCCGATCGGGAGGTATGTTTTAAGAGACTGCAGAGTGTTTAACGGCTACATCTTGAAGTTGGCCGCCCGGGAGTTATTGT
The DNA here is from genome assembly GCF_027579735.1 of Bombina bombina. Classification (NCBI taxonomy): domain Eukaryota; kingdom Metazoa; phylum Chordata; class Amphibia; order Anura; family Bombinatoridae; genus Bombina; species Bombina bombina. The sequence continues at coordinate 523,885,226 of NC_069505.1, read as the reverse complement.
TTGATACGCCCACGATGGGCGGGACTTTGGTATAGTGCTGACGACTCCATTTTTACTACTTTGCCACCCAGGAAGGTTTAGGCTGTTAAGCCCACGATGGGCGGAGCTAGGCCACGCTTCAGAAAGTTTGCGCGCCCTTGTTTTGCCTCATCCCGGTGCGCATTGTGAATTTGCAGTCCGTGACTGAGTTTAGATCTGGAGCAATAAAAGTTTAGTTTGGAGCATTGCCTTTTTTATGTCGGTCAGTCTTACTTTAGCTGACCCAAGGGGTAAACGGATGCACTCGTAAGTGTGCATTTGAAACACTGTTTGCAGTTTCCTCCGGTGTCCTATTGACTATGTTAAAGCCCTAATCAATCTGTTTGCATAGTTAACATAATAATCAAACATGGATATCTCTACACATTAAGGAAGACAGTAGTGTTTGTCTTTCATTATGATGCTGGCTTTCAGTCCTCATGCTTTTGAATGGAACAAAGGTGCTACGAAAATATTGTTCCTTTTGACTTAGAGACAGTACCGTTTTTTTGTGGGGTTTCTTTTCTTTGATGCATTCTGTTGTTTATCATATAATGCAGCTTTGTACTAAAATGGAACAAAGGTTCTCATGAATTAAAGATTTTTTTCTGGCCCACATGCGGTGCTCTGCGGTTCCTTGTAATTTTCTGAGGGATTGTGTGCACAAGACAGGGCTGCTTTTATATACATAGCAATGTCTATTTCCAACACCGTTAACTTAATTTTTGGAAGTTAATATAGAGGAAAAAATGTTATCCTTTTTAAAATTTAAAGTGACAGTAACAGATTTTCCTGTGCTAGATTTTATTGTAAATGCTCCTTCTAATGCGGTGCCTGTTAGGAGTCTGGTGATTTGCTGCCTTCTAAAACAGGGGTCAATCCATACCACTATTTTCTACACTGTAGTGTCCACTATAAATTATGACCCACAGGCAGTGCTCTGCGGTTCCTTGTAAAGACTTTGCTTTTGATGTACATAGCGATGTCTTGTTACAGCAATATTGATATTTTACTGATTTGTTTCTGACCGACAGAAATCAAACATTCTTTTAAAATTTAAAGAAACTATTATTTTTTCGGTGTAAATTTTATTAAAAGAATTGCGGCTGTTTTGTTGTTTAAGTCCTCCTTTGGGACGTAGGATGGTACTAAAGCTCACAAGACTAAGTTACTTTAGATTTAAAGAGACAGTAACGTCTTGTTTCTATGAGTGTTCTATTAAACGAATTTCAGCTGTTTCTTTGTTAGTTCATCCTTTATGGCTGAGGATGCAACAAATGCACTCAAGAATAGTTGATTGTCGACTTTAATTTTCCTTTTTGGCCCTACTCCCTCTTCGGCGATTGCTGTTTGGGAGTCTGTTATCACATGGCCACTGATTTCTACTATAGTTTCCATTTAAAATGTTATGGCCCACATGCGGTGCCCTGCGTTCCTTCACACTCCACTAGGAGTTATGATGCATTCTATACTTTTACACGAGGTAAAAGCATTGCTAGAGGAATTGCTATTCCATTGGGTTCTTCCATGTTTTTGAGGCAGCCATAGACATTCAAACCAAAAATGAATTCTGGGATAAAATAAGAGTCCCAAGATTAGATAAGCCGAGCATAGATGAACTAAATTTACCCATCACGCTATCTGAAGTAACTAACGCAATTAAAAAGCTGGCATCTAATAAATCTGCAGGCCCAGACCAGCTACCCGCCGAACTTTATAAGCTACTCACAGAGGATATTGCTCCAATACTAGTTTCCCTATTTAATCAACTTTATATTGATAATAATGCGTGCTCAAAATATTTTGCGGCATCACTTATAACTTTGATCCTCAAAAAAATAAAAATCCAGAAGAGATCGGTTCATACAGGCCGATCTCTTTACTAAATAGTGATTATAAACTTTTAATGTCCATAATTGCACATAGATTCAAACATATTATTGGCTCACTTATCCACAAAGACCAGGTGGGTTTTATGCCAGGCAGAAACTCATCACGCAACCTGCGTAAAATTCAACTCGTACTAAATACATATAAAAAACAAACAAGGAATGCCCACGCTATGGATCTAGATGCAGCGATAGTATCAACTGATGCGGAGAGGGCCTTCGACTCCATAACCTGGGACCACTTATTTACAGCATTGGCGAAATATGGAGTCGAGGGCCCTTTTTCTCAGTTTATACAAGTAATATATCAAACATCATCGGCCGCTGTTATTATCAATGAGTCCATTACGGACTATTTTTCTCTGCATAAGGGTTCAAGACAGGGATGTCCATTGTCCCCTTATCTATTCAATTTAGCACTCGAACCCCTAGCGATTCAGATTAGGAAAGAGTTGGAGGGGATTAATTTAGGTAAAAGAAAGATAACAACGCTACTATACGCGGATGACTTATTAGTATTGTTATCTAATACAAAAAAAAATATCCCAGCTTTAAATCAAATATTACGAGACTTTGGGGTTTTCTCGGGCTATAAAGTCAACCCTACAAAAACAGAAATTTATTGGTTAAATAATATAATTCGTTACAAAACCCCCCTTTTAGAGAAAAAAGGACCACTTCACTTATCTGGGCATTAAACTATCAATTAATTTTGAAGAATGGTATGATTTTAACTACCCGCCAATTTTTCTTAAAATAAAACACTATATGGAGAAATGGGCTAAATTTAAACTTACATTATCAGGTAAAACTAACCTAATTAAGATGTTATTATTCCCAAAATTGCTATATTTAATGCAAAACCTGCCAATACTAATTAAAAAAAAGGACCTTAATAGTTTCAAACGAGCATGTATACAATTTTTATGGGGTGAAAAAAGAAGGGCAATCTCTTATAAGAAACTTATGTTGTTTAGAACAGAAGGAGGGCTAGCGCTGCCCGACATAGAGAGGTACAACTTGGTCTGTATTGGCAAGATTGCATTGGACTGGCTGACTGGAGCCGACTATTATGCAGTCCTTCCTCTGGAAAGAGTTTTAGTGCATCCATTCTCCCTCACCGCCCTCCTTCATATACCTAGAGATAAATGGCTTAATAAAATTAAATGTCTACCGGTTGTCCAGACGGTAATTATAGCATGGCAAAAAATATTACAGACCCTAGATATACCTAGCTCCTTTTCTAAATACTTACCCATCTTGGGAAACCCCAGCTTTGTGCCCGCGTTGGAATCAAAGATATTTAAAAATTGGGCCCAAAAAGGAATTAATCAGGTACATCAACTGATAGATAAAGAATTATGGACCTGTAAGTCCTTTATTAAAATTAAACAAGAATTTGAGATAGACAACAAAGAATTTTATGCATTCTTACAAATTAGACACTACATACAAGAAATACTACAAAGTAATCTGACGATAGATTCCTGGGAACAAATAGACCCTATTATTAATCTTTTTAAGGCAGGCAAACACAGTATTTCAGCAATATACAGATTGATTATTTCTCAAAATGGCCTCAATAATTTACAAAAGATTACGGAATTCTGGCGGGTGGCACCAGAAAGAATACAAGAAAGCTTTAACCTCATAGATAGAGCAACAATCTCCACCTCCTGGAGGGAGACACATATGAAATTTATAAATAGAATGTATATTACCCCACAGGTAAAAGCTAAATGGGATAAAAGTGTAACATCCTGTCAGAAATGTAAGAATACCAGTGCAGATCTACAGCATTGTTTCTGGTTTTGTAATAAAGTTAAACATTTTTGGTTCAAGATAGGTAACTGGGTCAGCAAAATTAATCAATGTAATTTCCAACTAACTGACAAAAATGTGTTCTTTTTTCTTAATCAGGAAGAAACCATACTTAAAAACACGCGCCAGCTGAACATCATAATTATTACAGGAAGGCTCCTAATACTGAAATATTGGAAATCTAAAAAAGCCCCAAATCTGAAAGAATTTAAACAAAAACTTCAAAATCAACTTACGTTAGAGCAAATTGATACATCTGTAAATTCAGAAACACAAGTCCAAAAATTCTTTTTCAAGTGGAAAAGTATAATTAAGAGTTTGCCAGAAAATATGCAGAAGCAGATAATTGCGCCTTTTAGGGGTACAATCTATATGGAACAGGCTATAATAAATAATGAATACCCCGGATAACTAGCTATAGGGGATGGGTCGGGGATATTGAGGGGGTGGGGGCCGGGAGAACTGAAGGAGAGAAGTGTGTTACTTTTCTTATCTCTTTCTTATCTTTTTTTTTTTTTTTTTTGTTTCGTTTTGTTTATTTGTCTTATTTTGGTTTGTATTGGTTTAGCTCTGTTGTTGTTTTGTTTTTTTGTTCTTTTACGATATATGGAAAATCTCCAATCCGATACGCTAATAAGGTGTCAGTACCAATCAATGTCTGTATAGAAGTTTGTACTGAAATTGCTAAGTATGTCAACAGGCATTATGTAAAGTTTTGTATAATATTGTGATGACAAAATGTTGTGACATTGTGAATAACTATGTTGATGGCTCTGATGCTTTTTTCTTTGTATTATTTATTCAGTTATGGCAATGGAATTGCATGTCGAATTGGTTAATAAATATTTAAAAAAAAAAAAAAAAAAATTTAAAGAAACTATTATTTTTTCTGTGTAAATTTTATTAAAAGAATTGCGGCTGTTTTGTTGTTTAAGTCCTCCTTTGGGACGTAGGATGGTACTAAAGCTCACAAGACTAAGTTACTTTAGATTTAAAGAGACAGTAACGTCTTGTTTCTATGAGTGTTCTATTAAACGAATTTCAGCTGTTTCTTTGTTAGTTCATCCTTTATGGCTGAGGATGCAACAAATGCACTCAAGAATAGTTGATTGTCGACTTTAATTTTCCTTTTTGGCCCTACTCCCTCTTCGGCGATTGCTGTTTGGGAGTCTGTTATCACATGGCCACTGATTTCTACTATAGTTTCCATTTAAAATGTTATGGCCCACATGCGGTGCCCTGCGTTCCTTCACACTCCACTAGGAGTTATGATGCATTCTATACTTTTACACGAGGTAAAAGCATTGCTAGAGGAATTGCTATTCCATTGGGTTCTTCCATGTTTTTGAGGCTCTCAGTTTCAGACGGAAATGGTACCTTAGGTATTCCCTATATTTTCAAGAAGAGACTGGGCGACTCTTCTTCAGGGGGAAGGTGTAGTTTTGACTTCACTACAAGAACTTCTATACCCTTAGAGGGTAGTCCTACAAAAATAAAATGATAATATATATGTTAAAGGTAATGGGACACGCACCAGGGTTTCCAAGGGCAACCTTCTGTGTGCTTTGTTACCGTCACTAGTGTGATGGCATTTTTGGGTTGTTGCACTGTCTGATGCTATTCAGTCAGTAGCCTCCCGGGATAACATCCAGGACTGGATAACGGTTCTCATGTGGCTGATTCCCTTCCAGTTTTTATACAGTCTCTCTGGGCTCTGTCCCAGTTTTTGGGACTTTATGGTTGGAGCCTTGTTTTACGGTTATATGTTTAATAATCCTTGCCAGGAGCTAACTTTGTAGAGTGTTAGTATGTATGTCCGATAAGAAGAAGACAGCTGTGTGCTCTGGGAGGACCGACCTCACCGCTCGTGTAGCGGTTCAGCGTTACCGGTCCATTGGTGGGAGGCGACTTTTTAAAGGATTCTCATGTGACCCCTCTTACGTCACGGTTGCGGTCCTAGCAACCGGAGCTATGCTATGTAGTAGCAAATGGTCCTGGATATTATTTTGTGAACCTGATGTGTTACAATATTGCAACTTAGTATAGATGGTATCTTTGAAGAAATTGTATCTTTGAATTCTTAATCCCCTATTCTGTATCAAGACCAGAAATCCTGGGGGGAAGTTAGAGATGTGGTCTTTGCGGTTACGGATGGTGACTTAGGATCTTTGTATACTGTATAGATGGTTAATTTGGCGGTCGCTAATAGCGAGTAAGGGAATTCACTGATCTTGGTAAAAAATACAGCATCAGCTCCCTATTTAAAGGTGCAGTCTTGGAGGTCACTAGCAGTGACTGGATTCACAGTAGTTTTGAACTTTGGTTCACAGTAGTTATAGATTTGGCGGTCGCCAATACGACTAGATAAAGTAAAGTTGAATTGCAGCAAAACAAGATGTTAAAAAACACAGCAGAAGTGTTTGGGGTGGCAACAAAACAACAAAGTCCTTAGACCACATCTCTAACTTCCCCCAGGATTTCTCGTCTTGATACGGAATAGGGGATTAAGAATTCAAAGATACAATTTCTTCAAAGATACCATCTATACTAAGTAGCAATATTGTAACACATCAGGTTCACAAAATAATATCCAGGATCATTTGCTACTACATAGCATAGCTCCGGTTGCTAGGACCGCAACCGTAATGTAAGAGGGGTCACATGAGAATCCTTTAAAAAGCCGCCTCCCACCAACGGACCGGTAACGCCGAACCGCTACACGAGCAGTGAGGTCGGTCCTCCCAGAGCACACAGCTCTGTCTTCTTCTTATTGGTCATACATGCTAACACTCTACGGTACTATTGTTATATTGTAAATACCAGAAGTTTGGTTATATTGGTAACCCTTTCAGCGCAATTCACACGCTAACTAATAGTGCTAGTGTTTTATTTTTGGTTATAAGGGAGACGTCCCTTTTTTATGTATTTTTATGTCTTTTATTAAATTTTGTTTAAACTATTAAGTGTCTTTTGGTACATATGTATATACATAAGATTTTGTAACCCTTTAAGTCATCATAACCACCGTATATCTTGTATCATTTATATCAAATTACCCAGGGCATAGCCTTTCAGACATATATAATAATTAATTCTTATTTAAATTTAGGAGAATAAATATATATACAATATTCGCATTACCTAGGGCTTAGTTTTCTAGCCATCTACATTAATTTACCATAACTGGAGTACATTGTTAAATCTAGAAATATAATATTATATACACAAAATCACTTAGTCAAATTTTAACACTTGCTATTTATTTATTTCTATTTTACATTCATTAATTTAAATTGGTTTATGAGTTTTTCATACAAAGGAAGGTATCTTTAGACAAGTGTTCCTGAGTCCTAAGTTCATTGGTGGTTTTTCTTGGGAATCGTGACTGATTCCATATCTATGTTGGATTTTCTGACTTAGGTCAGAATATTACTTTCTATCATTTTTCGTCTAGTTCTTCAATCCACTTTTCGGCCTTCAGTGGATTAGTACTTAGGCATAGTCGGACTGCTGGTGTCAGCAAGTCACAATAGCCGGTCAGGTAGTTAAGCTTGCTACGGCACTGTGGCTGAACGTTGTGACAACCCAAGGGTTGCAGATTCGATCTCCAATGTGGTCTCCTCTGTCGTTCATCCTTTTAAGGTTGATCTTCTGAACGTATTTTGGGTCCCTTGCAATTCCGTTTGTTGCTTTTACTTCAGGTATATGCCGTTAAACATACTCAGGGAAAGGAGACTATGCGGATTTGTCCTCTCAGTTAGTCTCTGGATCATCTATTCCAGGGAACTTGATTTAGCAGTGTGTGGACTCTGGTGGAGTCTATTCCTTTTATAGACTTTCTGGTACTCAGAGCGAGCTCAGGGCTCGTCTGGTCTGGTCTCAGTTGGCTTCGGCCAGTTTCCTCTTTTTTAAGACGGACAATGTGTCCACGCCGGGATGGAATGAGGTGTTCCATAACCAGGATTGAGGTGGCCAAGCTTATCCAGTGGGCAGCAGCTCATTATTGCTATCTGTCAGCGGTACATATTCTTGGGGTGGACCCTTGGGAATCGTTTTTTCTGAATTGACAGATTTTTTCAGGGAAGGATTGGAGATCTCATGACATTGTGTCAGAATGCCAGGCTTCTGGGTTACGGGTCCAGGTCTAGGGGCCCAGTCCGAGCGGATCTCTGCCTTGGAAGTTCTTTGGTCTTTCAGCCTAGAATGGCTATCTTTCCCATTTGTGCTGCTTCTCAGGTGGTTGCTCAAACCATATAGGATGGGGCTTCAGTAATCTTCCTTGCTTCTGCGTGGACTCTCAGAATTTGCTATGCTGCTCCAGTGGACATGTCGTCTCTGCAGCATGGATTCTTCTGTTGGAGAAGGACTTCCTTATTCAGGGTTTTTTTTCTCTCATCCAAGTCTTGTTTCTCTGAAGCTAATTGATTGGAGATTGGTTGTTTGCTCCTATGCAAGGGGGGATTCTCTGATTCGGTCATAGATTCCGTATTTCAGGCATGTACGTCTGTAACTAGGAAGTTTTTGTTATATTAGGGTGTAAATATTTTTCTTGGCATGAATCCGAAGGTTTCTAACGGAGTAGAGTTAGGATTCCCAGGATTTTGATCTTCTCTCTGAGAAGGATTGGAGAAGAGTTTTATCTATTTTGTTTTACATACGTCTGACATATGTCTCAGATGTTCAATCCTTTCGTCAGGCTCTGATTAGGGTCAGGCCTGTGTTTAAACCTCTTGCTCCTCCATGGAGTTTGGTTTTCAGAGGTTCCATTTAATCTATGTATTCCATAGATATATGGGTTGTATTGGACACTTTTTTTTCCTGTCTCTATTCAGTTTACTCGATGAGTATCTGAGTTTTCGGCATTTCTGTTTAATTCTCTTTACCTTCTTTTTCATGCAGATAAGGTAGTGTTATATACTAATCCTGGTTTTTCTTTCTAGGGTTGTTTCAGAAAGAACGTTTCTTAGGATATTGTCATTCTGTCTTTGTGTTTTAATCCTTCTTCTCAGAAGGAACGTCTGCTTCATTATTCAGATGTAGTCCTTGCTTGAGGTTCTACTTGCAAGCTACTAAGGATCTTATAAATTCGATACCTTTGCCTCGATTGAGGTTGTTTTTTGGGAGAAAGGTTCTTCAAGCAGTGGTGCCTTCCGCTTAAGTTCCCTGTCTTGTCTCTCCCGTTTCATCCGTGTACTATAGCTTTGGTATTGTATCCCACAAGTAAGGATGAAATCCGTGGACTCATCGTATCTTGAAAAAGAAATTTATGCTTACCTGATAAATGTATTTCTTTTTCGATACGATGAGTCCACGGCCCGCCCAGTTCTATGAGACAGGTTATTATATTTTTGCTTAAACTTCACACACCTCTGCACCTTGGTTTTTCCTTTCTCTTCCTAACTTCGGTCGAATGACTGGAGTGGGAGGGAAGGGAGGAGCTATATATACAACTCTGCTGTGGTGCTCTTTGCCTCCTCCTGCTGACCAGGAGGTGAATATTCCCACAAGTAAGGATGAAATCCGTGGACTCATTGTATCGAAATAGAAATAAATTTATCAGGTAAGCATAAATTTCCTTTTCTTGTTGCTTTTTCTGAACTCTCTGCTTTACAGTGTGATTCCCCTTATCTTATATTTCACTCTGATAAGGTGGTTCTGCGTACTAAGTTTGGTTTCCTGCCCAAGGTTGTTTCAGTCAAGAATATTAATCAGGAAATTGTTGTACCACCTTTGTGTCCTAATCATTCTTCTCACAAAGAACGCTTGTTACATAATCTGGATGTTGTGCAAGCGCTAAAATTTTATTTGCAGGCAACTAAGGACTTTTGTCAGTTTTCTGCATTGTTTGTTTGCTTTTCTGGGAAACACAAGGGTCAGAAAGCTACGGCTACTTCACTTTCCCTTTGGCTGAAGAGTGTTATTCGCTTGGCATATGAGACTGCTGGACAGCAACCTCCTGAGAAAATCACAGCTCATTCCACAAGGGATGTGTTTCTTCTTCCTGGGCCTTCAAAAATTAAGCTTCTGTGGAACAGATTTGCAAGGCTGCAACTTGGTCATCTTTGCACACTTTTTCCAAATTCTATAAATTCGATACTTTTGCCTCGGCTGAGGCTTCTTTTGGGAGAAAGGTTCTTCAAGCAGTGGTGCCTTCTGTTTAGGTTCCTGTCTTGTCCCTCCCTTATCATCTGTGTCCTGTGGCTTGGGTATTGGTTCCCAACAGTAATTAATGATGATCCGTTGACTCACCGTGTCATTAGAAAGAAAACAAAATTTATGCTTACCTGATCCATTTATTTATTTCTTGACACGGTGAGTCCACGGCCTGCCCTGTATTCAGACAGTTTCTTTTTATATAAACCTCAGGCACCTCAGCACCTTGTGTTACTTCCTTTCTCTCCTTTCCCTTTGGTCGAATGACTGGGGGATTGTGGGTAGGGGAGTGATATTTAACAGCTTTGCTGTGGTGCTCTTTGCCTCCTGCTGGCAAGGAGTGATATTCACAACAGTAATTGATGATGATTCGTAGACTCACCGTGTCAAGAAAGAGAGAAATTTATCAGGTAAGCATAAATTTTGTTTTTTTCCTTGGTTTATTTTAATTGAATATTCAAATCTTTGAAACTTATCTGTACATGTTTATTTACTGTTTCACAACATGTCTGATATGGAGCAAGAGCCTGCTCTCATGAATTCATGCTTATGTTTAGATGCACAAATTGCAGCTCCATGCTATTTTGTTCTTCATGTGTCAAGAAAACTTTGCAAAATAAAGGTAAAATTTTTGAGCCTAATATCTCTCATGATGATGCTGTTAAAGTAATACCTCAGGGGAGCGGAGCCAACTGCCAACGAAGCTAGACGCACATATCATGAGCTCCTACTTTCTATAATAATTTTACAAGGCTATTTGGCATATTTTCCCTTCTGCTACCTTTATCTTGGAGAATTAAATTGGACGTTACCCCATGAATACTGCTGAGAGAACTTTGCAGTGCTAAGCATCGTGATTTTTGCAACCCCGTCTTTCTGCCTTCTAAAGTGATACCGAGTACAGGAACACATGGATGCGCTTCTTTTATCCCAAGTAACAGACTTACTAGACCGTCACCACTACGCTATTCTAGATGCAGTAACTGAGGCATTTAAGCCTCTTGTGGCTGACGCTTCTGTTCTGACTACCCTAACCGCCGATGTGGATGGCCGCCAAGAGGAGGGTACAGCAGGCCCGCGGCAGTCACCATCTTTAACCTTAACACCGGGGCACTCTGCGTGGTGCTATGAAGGAGCGGACTGTGTAGGGCGAGATACTGATGAGGAGGTGGGTTCCGTTACTACGCTGCAGGTCTCTTATTCAAGTGCGCTTCATTGCGACATGGAGGAACCACTGCTACTATCTACTCCCCAACCTGCCCAGGGGTTGATTTGGGCACAGGGCCCACGTGAGACTCCTATGCCACAACTAACCTACCAACACATTTCTGGAGTTCAGGTAACGGGTCATATCGGGCGGAATTATGGAGATGTTCAGACCACGCTCCCAGCTTTGCCTGCAGCTACGGAGCGCATCAAGTTTGCAGACCGCAGTCGTGTTTGTGGGGTTTTCCCCTTGCTCTGTGATATAGGGGCAGGAGCGACCGAGCCTAAACCACAACAGAATAACTGTCCCAGCGAAACTCAGCACTATAGCCTCCCACTGCTTTTAGGGCAAGGTGGTGTCAAGTTGGGTATCGGCTAGCCTGCTCCCGACAGCCCCGCTGAGGACATTTTCTCTCTGATCATCTACTAAGTTTGATTCTTATGGAAACCTACCCCAGGACATGATCGTTATAATTTCCTTCACACTGAACAATTATGTTTAGCAAGACAGGTTTATATGACTGTTTTCTATGATAACATGACATTTTTCTTTTCTCCCCCTTGTCAGATTTATTTCTCTCATTGGTAATGGACATTATCATATATATACAGATGTCTTCTACACAGTTTTATCCTTGATATCTAGCCTTATAAGGACATCATTGCTGTTTGATAAAAAAGTTATTGGTTAATATATGTTTTGTTCTGTTAGAGTGCTTATACATTAGGGCACAAGTTTAGACTGGGATAAGCATGTTGAATTTTAGTGGCACTGTCAATCTTTGTCTCTCTCACTTTAAATTTGTTTATTGGTATTGTGCTAATCTTGTTTCCTGTTGTTAATGCTTCTTATGTCTTTCACATGTACTGAGGTTTAAACATATACAGCTCTTTGGTACCCCTTCTTTGATTTTCTTCTAGATTAATCTTTTAACTCAGATCTCCTCTCTAGCATAATAGGCATTCCAAATGATATTTAATCAACTTAGGGAAAGTTAAGTGAACAATTGCTTGTGTTACACACCTATACATGTAACTGGTCTACCTGTTGTCTGGGCATAGGGCCCATGTCTGGACGGCAGGGTTTAAAGATTTCAAGTATGTAGAAATATCATATTCCCTATTTACACTATAATGCCTAATCAATTGCCCTGCTTATTATTTTGGAGTTATGTTTATTTCTCTCTAATTGGATAGGTATTTCAACCTGACAGCGGAAGATTTAATTGCTGTAGACATATAAATATACATATATAGCTATATCTGTAAGTGAGGTTTTACCATTTAACTTATAGCTCCCTACACCTCTCAAGAGGTAAGGTATCCCATTACTAGAGTCTAACAAGTTCCTTAAGAGCTTAAAAGTAATATATTTACATAGGAAGATTGGGAAGTTCATACTTTCTAGTAGTATTTGGCCCAATGTATAAGCATGATATTTAAACATTTTCTCACTACTGTTTGTATCTGGCTTACTTGGCCTATTGCTTTATGCTTGGATCCTTAATGTTAAAACTTTATATAGCCTGAGCAATCTCACGTGCCTCCTATTATAAGTTACTGCTCCTGCACTCAGGGGAAAAAGAGAGGGAGAGGGAAAAGAAAAAAAACAGCAGATGGGAGGATTGTCTCTAATCTGGTATGTGTGACTGTGATGTAACTGATATGTTAGGGTTTGGTGGCATAGCGGCTAGAATGTATTTATCTGTTTTCCATTATCTCATGTAGCCTTACCTCAAAGTCTGGGATATTTGTCTAGTGTAGGCTGGACCTGCACATTTGTTGTTTATGCTACCTGTCATGTTTACACATAACCTCCTCCCCCCCCCCCCCCACACCCCATAATGTACTTCCTAGTTTAGGAGCGCTAACTATGCGGCTTATCTAGCCTATGCCGCACTTCTATAAATCCTAATACTACCTACAAATAGAGTTAAAGCTTTTGAACCCAAACTTACTGTTTATTTTACTACACTATATCCTCCTAAATGCAACATACCCACATATTATATTATAATAACTATCTATAATATTTTTAACTCTACCTATAACCGATATAAAAAAAAAAAAGAGGTTGGTTTGAGGCCCAAAAGTGGTCTCTCTTATTCTATATTAACCTTCGGTAGTTGTTTTATTTTGCTTATGTTTGAGGTTCTGGAGAGGTTCACATTTAAATTGGCAAATCACACCTGTAATCTAGTGTTGGTCATTAATGCTTATTCTCCTTCCTAGATTGTTTGTATACACTCAACATTGTAATGTATTTGACATTCTTCGTAATGACTAATTGTGCATACTGTTTTTTCTTCTTTTATTGTGATTTGCTTTTTGAAACCTCAATAAAAATATATAAAAAAATAATAATAATAATACCTCAGCTTTCTCTTGCTACATCCCAAGCCTCAATGGTGTCACATGCAGTGCCCTGTGGTTCCTCTTTAACTCCTAGTGGAGTTTATTTAAAAGCAGAAATTGCTGCCCATGTATCTTCAGCGGTATCTGCGGCATTAGCTGCCATTCCCAGATTACAGGTTAAACGCAAGAAGTCATCTAGAAATTCAAAAAAGTAAGGTGCCTGTCCTCAGTTCTGCTTCAAAAGTTTCCCTTTCTCATAAGTCTGATGAGGAAGATACATTGGGACTTTCTGAGGGTGAAATCTCAGATTCGGACAGTATAATTCCTTCTTCTGAGACTGAGGTGGTATCCTTCAGATTTAAGCTTGAACACCTTTGTGTATTGTTAAAGGAGGTTTTAGCTACTTTAGATGACTCCGATACCCTTGTCGTTGTCACTCCTAAGATATCTAGTAAACTTAAAGGGACAGTGAACCCAATTTTTTTCATTCATGATTCAGATAGAGCATGCAATTTTAAGCAACTTTCTAATTTACTCCTATTATCAAATTTTCTTCATTCTCTTGGTATCTTTATTTGAAATGCAAGAATGTAAGTTTAGATGCCGGCCCATTTTTGGTGAACAACCTGGGTTGTTCTTGCTGATTGGTGGATAAATTCATCCACCAATAAAAAAAAGTGCTGTTCACAGTCTGAACCAAAAAAAGCTTAGATGCCTTCTTTTTCAAATAAAGAGAATGAAGAAAAATTGATAATAGGAGTAAATTAGAAAGTTGCTTAAAATTGCATGCTCTATCTGAATCACAAAAGAAAAATTTGGGTTCAGTGTCCCTTTAATAATTTCTTTGATGAACCTTCCACTTCGGAGGTTTTTACTGTGCTGGACCATGCTAGGGAGATTATCTCACAGAAATGGGAGAAACCAGGGGTGTCTTTCCCCGTCTCCCATTTTTAAGAATGTTTCCTGTCGAGGACTCCTTTAAAGACTAACTCCACATACTGTACCCAAAGTTGAAGGGGCCATTTCCACTCTGGCTAAGAGAACCACTTTTCTATTGAGGCTAGCTGCTCTTTTAAGGATCCCATGGACAAGAAGCTGGAGGCTTATTTGAAAATGATTTATGTTCATCAAGGTCTCCAATGGCAACCTGCGGTGGGTATTGCCACCGTAACTAGTGCGGCATCTTATTGGTTCGACACCTTGTCTGATTCTTTTCAAGTAGAGACTTCCTTGGATGAAGTTCAAGATAGGATTAAAGCTCTTAAATTGGCCAATTCCTTTATTGCAGATGACATTTTACAGGTTGTTAGACTAGGAGCTAAAACTTCTAGATTCGCTGTCCTAGCCCGCAGGGCGTTATGGTTGAAATCCTGGTCTGTGGATGTTTCCTCTAAAGTCAAGCTTCTGGCGATTCCTTACAAGGGCAAAACCTTGTCTGGACCCGGTTTGGCAGAAATTATCTCTATTACGGGTGGAAAAGGGTCTTTTCTACCTCAAGATAAGAAGAATAGGCCTAAAGGACGTCAGAGTAATTTTCGTTCCTTTCGTAAAAGAGGAAAGCCTTACCCCCCTTGTTCCAAGCAGGAACAATCCAAGTCTTCTAGGAAATGCAGTCAGTCTTGGAACAAAGGGAAACAATCAAAGAAACCCACAGCTGATTCCAAATCAGCATTAAGGGTTTGCCCCTGATCCGGGATCAAATCGGGTGGGGGGCAGACTTTCTCAGTTCTCTCAAGCCTGTATACGAGATGTCCCAGATCCCTGGACTGTGGACATAGTATCCCAGGGTTACAAATTGGAATTCAAGACTTTTCCTCCCAGAGGCAGATTCCATCTCTCAAGATTATCTGCAGACCAGATAAAGAGAGAGGTGTTCTTTAAATGTATACAACATCTTTCCTCCCTGGGAGTGATAGTTCCAGTGCAGGAACAGGGTCTCGGGTTCTACTCCAACCTATTTGTGGTTCCCAAAAAAGAGGGAACTTTCAGTCCCATTCTAGACTTGAAGTCGCCAAACAAGTTTCTCAAAGTTCCATCCTTCAAGATGGAGACTATACGCTCCATTCTTCCTTTAGTACAAGAAGGTCAGTTCATGACAACCATAGACCTAAAGGATGTGTATCGTCATGTTCCTATTCACAGGGACCATCACAGATTCCTGAGATTTGCCATTCTGGACAAACATTTCCAGTTTGTGGCCCTTCCATTTGGTCTAGCCACGGCTCCCAAATTTTTTTCAAAGTTCTGGGGGCTCTTTTGGCAGTGATCCATTCTCGTGGAATTGCTGTGGCACCCTACCTGGATGACATATTGGTTCAGGCGCCATCTTTTCAACAAGCAAAATTTCACACAGAGATATTGTTGTTTTTTCTTCGTTCCCACGGATGGAATGTGAATCTGGAAAAAAGCTCCCTTTCCCCTGCTACAAGAGTAGTGTCCTTAGGGAATAGATTCTCTATTGATGAATATTTCTCTGACAGAGATCAGGAAAAACAAAACCATTTCCTCTTGCCTCTCTCTTCAGGCTACTGCTCATCCTTCAGAGGCTTAATGTATGGAGTTAATCGGTCTGATGGTGGCTTTCGTGGACATCATTCCTTTTGCTCGATTCCATTTGAGAGCTCTCCAGTTGTGCATGCTCAGATAATGGAATGGCGGCCATGCTGATCTATCTCAGAGAATAGAGTTAGATCAGTCGTCAAGGGACTCTCTCCTGTGATGGATTTCTCAGGAACATCTGTCTCAGGGCACATGCTTTCGGAGACCTTCTTGGGTGATTGTGACCACGGACGCCAGCCTGCTGGGCTGGGGTGTAGTCTGGAACTCGGTAAAAGCTCAGAGCCTTTGGACTTGGGAGGAGTCTGCTCTTCCCATCAACATCTTTGAGTCTATTGGCTTGGCCTCAGTTGTCCTCAGCCCAGTTTATCAGGTTCCAGTCAGACAACATAACCTCTATGGCTTACATCAATCACCAGGGAAGAACTCAGAGTTACTTAGCCATGAAGGAGGTTACTCTGATTCTTCAGTGGGCAGAGACCCACAATTGCTGTCTATCTGCCATCCACATTCCAGGAGTAGACAACTGGGAAGCCGATTTTCTAAGCAGACAGACTTTTCATTCCGGGGAGTGGGAACTCTATCCGGAGGTGTTTTTCAGCTTAGTCCTCAAATGGGGGTGCCAGAGATAGATCTGATGGCGTCCCATCAGAACACTAAGCTTCCAAGGTACGGTTCAAGGTCAAGAGATCCGCAAGCCGTTCTGATAGATGCTCTGGCGGTTCCTTGGGTTTTCAGGTTGGCATACCCGTTTCCTCCATTTGCTCTCCTTCCACGAGTCATTGCTCATATGAAACAGGAGAGGGCGTCTGTGATTCTAATAGCCCCTGCGTGGCCTCGAGGGCCTAGTTTGCAGACCTAGTGGAGATGTCCTCTCTCCCACCTTGAAGACTACCATTTCAGGAAGGACCTCCTGATTCAGGGTCCCTTCCTTCATCCAAATTTTGTTTCTCTGAAGCTGACTGCTTTGAGATTAAATGCTTAATTCTGTCTAAGCGTGGTTTTTCTGAGTCGGTCATTGAGACCATGATTCAGACTCGCAAGCCTGTTAGTAGAAAGATTTACCATAAGATATGGCGTAAATATATTTATTGGTGTGAATCCAAGGCTACTCTTGGAGTAGAATAAGAATTCCTAGAATTTTATCTTTTCTTCAGGAAGGCCTGGAAAAGGGATTGTCAGTCAGTACCCTGAAGGTCAGATTTCTGCTTTATCAGTTTTACTACATAAACGTTTGGTGGATGTGCCAGATGTGCAATCTTTTTGTCAGGCCTTGATCAAAATCAGGCCTGTCTTTAAGTCTGTTGCTCCTCCTTGGAGCCTTAACCTTGATCTTGAAATTTTACAGCTGGCTCCGTTTGAGCCGTTACATTCCCTAGACATTAAGTTATCTTTGAAGGTTTTGTTTCTTGTTGCTATATCTTCTGCTCGAAGAGTCTCGGAACTCTCAGCTCTGCAGTGTGATTCCCCTTATCTTATTTTTCATGCCGATAAGACGGTTCTGCGTACTAAGTTAGGTTTCCTTCCTAAGGTTGTTTCTAATAGAAATATCAATCAGGAAATTGTGGTTCCCTCTCTGTGTCCTTGTGTTACACAATTTGGATGTTGTATGTGCTTTTAAATTCTACTTACAGGCGACTAAGAATTTTCGCCAGTCCTCTGCCCTCTTTGTCTGTTTTTCTGGGAAATGTAAAGGTCAAAAAGCTACTGCTACTACTGTTTTTTTTTTGGTTATGAAGTATAATTCGTTTGGCTTATAAGAGCAGCCTCCTGAGAGAATTACGGCTCTTTCCACAAGAACTGTTATCTCTTCTTGGGCTTTCAAAAATTAAGCTTCTATGGAGCAAATTTGCAAGGCTGCAACTTGGTCTTCTCTACATACTTTTTCCAAATTTGATATTTTTGCCTTGGTTGAGGCTTCTTTTGGGAGAAAGGTTCATCAAGCGGTGGTGCCTTCTGTTTAGGACTGCCTGTCTTGTCCCTCCCTATTTATCCGTTTCCTCTAGCTTGGGTATTGGTTCCTAACAGTAATTACTCAAGCCGTGGACTCACCATATCTTAGGAAAGAAAAACAAAATGTATGCTTACCTGATAAATTTATTTCCAGATATGGTGAGTCCACGCCCCCACCCTTTATTTTAAGACAGTTCTTTTGACTATAACCTCCGGCACCTCTACACCTTGTGTTACCCCTTTTTCTCTATTTCCCTTCGGTCAAATGACTGGGGGTTGTGGGTAAGGGAGTTAAACTTAGCTGCTGGTGAGGAGTGATATTTCCTACAGTAATTACTCAAGCCGTGGACTCACCATATCCGTAAAGAAATTTATCAGGTAAGCATAAATTTTGTTTTTTTTGCCTGATACTTCTGGTGGGGGTGGGCAGATCAAAATGTGCAGTGGTATCACCTTTATTATGGTGCTCCTAGTAGGATCTGAATGGGTGGCGAATGCAGTGTTTGACGGCGGCTTCCGGCTTCTTATTTACAAAAAAGTGTGAAGTCGCCGATGCCGCAACTTTGGGCTACTTGATGGTCCAACAAATTGGGGTGCTATGCCTTCATTTAGAGGACCTGATCACCAAGTAATTTGGCGCCAAATGTTTAATATGGCCTTGACGCTTAGAGCAGGAAGCGCTCATACAGAGGGGTGTTTCTAAAGCTGGTGACGCCACTATTTCTCTGCACGCTTTTGCTCCGCCCTGGATTCTGCGTTGGTGCTCGTGTGATACGATAGTGGATTCATATCACTTTGGTTATTATGGAAGGTGGTGAGACACACTGAATAATGCATTGGTGGGATTTTTTTATTATAATGATTGCCAGACCTTACTAAGGGCTACTGCTTGTAGATGATAGAGAACTCGCAATCTAGTTCGTCTAAAGAGGTGAACCCTCCTGCTTTATTAGACCCTAATAGATGTATGGTTTGCTGATTGTCCCGTTTGCCTCCCTAGGTTTTGCTTTTAAAAAAGAAAACCAAGAGAACAAGCAAGTTCGATGATAACTTGGAAAATTGTTTAAAACGCAGCGCTGCAGTTTATCAGCGTAATTAGTTGCAAAACATTTCATATGATCTTTTGCACTCAGGTAAAGTTTTCTACTCCACAATAAGCTATTGTAAGGTAATCTTTATTTAGAGGAATGAATTATCTGTGACAAAATTGCAAAACATGTAAAGAAAATGCTATATTTGTAATATGATAGATTACTGTATTTATTTTTTTATTACTCACAAAATACAACAAAAACTATTTCAACATAAAATTGTATGCACTATCTGAATCATGAAAGTTTAAATTAGACTAGACTGTGTCTTTATAGGAAGAGGGCAGCATATCCCTATCTCTCTCCATAACTGCACGTGCAAACCGAGTTCATGCTATATATGTGTATTAGTTTGTGATTGGTTAGCAATGTTTTTTTTTGTTCAGGGGACAGGAAAATCCTGTATGTATGTGTGAATGTATGTGTGTATATATATATATATATATATATATATTCATCTGACAAAATTAAGCTGCATTATTCATTGAAAAATTATCAGATATAAATGCATATTTTCATGCATCTTACAATTTCTGTTTAATGTTTTTGTTTTCAATTTATCACTAAATCAATTTATATTAGCTATGCAATTAATTTTCTTTTTTATAACTTTAAGTGAATGTCAATTTCGATGAATCGGTGCCCGGTTTTTAATAATCCTATTAAAAACAAGGGCACTTTAATTCATCAAAATTTACATTTCACTTGTTCTTTTCAAATACTTGTCTTTTAATCCTGACAGCCGCTGCAGCACTTCCTCCACCCGTTGCAAGCCCTGTTTGCGGGTCCAAAATGACGAATCCGGCTTTATCCAATCACAGCGTTGCCTGAGGCCATGATTCCCCCAGGGGGGAAGACGTGATTGGAGGAAGACAGATTTGTCATTTCTGACGTATGAAGAGGCTTCCGACGGCCGGGGGAATCGCTGGAGCGGTTGTAAAGATTAAAAGGTAAGTATTTGAAGAAAACGAGTTAAAGTGAAGGTCAATTTTTGCTATTCTCAAGACATCATGTATAAACTTAGGTTGAATATATTACAATCGCTGACTTTATATGTATAACTAACTATTGCTTTTCATGTAAAATTTATTTTTTATATACCTCTGTTATCGTGCTTAGCTCCGCCCCTACAACACTTCCTTATTCTGCTCTTATGACATAGCTTTGGTTGTTAGAATTGGACTACGCTCGTGCACCAGTGATTTCGTTTAAATGCGCATGCGTATCCTCAAGTCAATAGCGCATGCGTTTCAGTAAGTGCCGTAATAAAGTAGTATAGATTGTTGGAAATAAAATTATATGCTGCTGGATCGTGCAAATATTGTTGACCGCGGTAATGAAAATAATAATTACAATGTTAGCCCAATAAATTAATAAGCCATGCTGTAGATTCAATGTAACAATGATTATGAGCTGACAACGCATGCGCGTTAAATGAACGAGCATGCCGATGATGCGCTGTTTGCTTAAACGCATGCGCATAAGGTGGCGATGACGAAAGTGAAAAGGGGCTGGATGCCACGGGGTTAAAATATCAATTGGAGCGCAATTATGTCAATCAATGAAGGCACAATGGGGGGCGGATTGTACAGCCGAAACAGAGCGTATTAAAAAAGTTAAAATTACAACTTTTTATTGCGTTAACAAATAATTTGATGAATGAACATCTTAATGAATTTAGATAAGATATTGAAAAATGCTATCCACAACGTCAGACTTGACCTTCACTTTAAATGTTAATTTTGATGAATTAGAGTGCCCTTGTTTTTAATAGGATTATTAAAAACCGGGCACCGATTCATCTAAATTTACCTTCACTTTAAATGTGGAGAAGCCAATCCAGGCTTGAATCTGCAGACAACAAGGATTACCACAAAATAATTTTAGTATAAAATGCATTGTTTTGCAGTGGTTATCAGTTGAAGGAAATTAGGTAATATATGCAGCAGTGTTAGCCTTGAGAAGTCAGCAGGATGTAGCGTTCAAAAAAATTAGAAAATTAATTTTCAGAGCTAAATTGAATGAAAATAAATAATGAAAGTATATTACAAAGTTTTAATACGCATAACTAACTTATTAATTGTACCTTTTTCTCCTAGTATCCTTTGTTAAAATGCAGTTCCTTTCCATTAAAGGGACATTAAACACTTTGAGATGGTAATATAAAATTATAAATCGTATATACAGGGAGTGCAGAATTATTAGGCAAATGAGTATTTTGACCACATCATCCTCTTTATGCATGTTGTCTTACTCCAAGCTGTATAGGCTCGAAAGCCTACTACCAATTAAGCATATTAGGTGATGTGCATCTCTGTAATGAGAAGGGGTGTGGTCTAATGACACCAACACCCTATATCAGGTGTGCATAATTATTAGGCAACTTCCTTTCCTTTGGCAAAATGGGTCAAAAGAAGGACTTGACAGGCTCAGAAAAGTCAAAAATAGTGAGATATCTTGCAGAGGGATGGAGCACTCTTAAAATTGCAAAGCTTCTGAAGCGCGATCATCGAACAATCAAGCGTTTCATTCAAAATAGTCAACAGGGTCGCAAGAAGCGTGTGGAAAAACCAAGGCGCAAAATAACTGCCCATGAACTGAGAAAAGTCAAGCGTGCAGCTGCCAAGATGCCACTTGCCACCAGTTTGGCCATATTTCAGAGCTGCAACATCACTGGAGTGCCCAAAAGCACAAGGTGTGCAATACTCAGAGACATGGCCAAGGTAAGAAAGGCTGAAAGACGACCACCACTGAACAAGACACACAAGCTGAAACGTCAAGACTGGGCCAAGAAATATCTCAAGACTGATTTTTCTAAGGTTTTATGGACTGATGAAATGAGAGTGAGTCTTGATGGGCCAGATGGATGGGCCCGTGGCTGGATTGGTAAAGGGCAGAGAGCTCCAGTCCGACTCAGACGCCAGCAAGGTGGAGGTGGAGTACTGGTTTGGGCTGGTATCATCAAAGATGAGCTTGTGGGGCCTTTTCGGGTTGAGGATGGAGTCAAGCTCAACTCCCAGTCCTACTGCCAGTTTCTGGAAGACACCTTCTTCAAGCAGTGGTACAGGAAGAAGTCTGCATCCTTCAAGAAAAACATGATTTTCATGCAGGACAATGCTCCATCACATGCGTCTAAGTACTCCACAGCGTGGCTGGCAAGAAAGGGTATAAAAGAAGAAAATCTAATGACATGGCCTCCTTGTTCACCTGATCTGAACCCCATAGAGAACCTGTGGTCCATCATCAAATGTGAGATTTACAAGGAGGGAAAACAGTACACCTCTCTGAACAGTGTCCAGGGGCGGACTGGGCCGGGGGGCGGGGGGGCAATTGCCCCCTGGGCCTCTTGATGCAGTGTGGAAATGGGCCGCAGGCCAGTCTGGCTGAAAAAATATGTGACACAGTGACAGTGTGCTTGCTTGTTGCACTATGCGCTATTACGAGTGAGTGCTGAGTGAGTGTTGACACTAATAACATAATACATTACATTTTATAATTTAATTCCAATCCTGGCTGACTGACTCACTGTGATAATTTAATTTTTTAATAATGTATGTCCACCGTGACTGTCTGTCATGTGGCAGTCTGGCAGAGACGTGTATACAGACTGATGATGCGACCGCCCGCCCAGGCCAGGCCGACTGTGGCTGATCACAGGGGCCCGGGGGTGGGAATTTCCTCAGATGAGGTAACTGAGGTTGATCATCAGATCAGTGCTGCGGCCCTCCACTGTCGGCCCGGGGCGGGCCTCACAACGTGAGTGACGTGTGTCGTGTGACACTGTGATGATTGATGCTGCTGCCTGCTGCCCGCTCTAGTAGACTCTCACTCAGCGCTTCCTGGCTCCTCCTCCTCACTTCCGTCTTCTAGTCCCAGCAGCTGCGCATTATAATTGCAGCTGCGTAGTCTACAGCCCAGTGCCCACGTGACGCGGGAAGAAGGTTGCAGTGACTCGTGTGTCAGGGAGAGTGAGCGCGAAGAGCACAGCGAGAGATTACTAGGCTGCTGCCTGCTATATAAATTTAAGGCTTAGGCTAATAGGCTGGTGCCGTGGACTGGAGGTCTGTGTCTTGTCTACTGTGGTGGTGAGTGAGCACAACATAAGGAATTGAAATCAAATAAATGTAACCACAGTGGGATTTAAGACACATTTTCTGCCACAGATTGTGTTTGTTTCTCTTCCAATCACCCATTATTTGCCCTATTACACAAGAGCAAGACATATTTTCTACCTGTGACCCTTTCCATTAGACTGTTCTAAATATCATTCTGAGAACCTGGGGAAATTTATAACTACAGACACATTAGAATAGAACATTTACAAAAGTGCACTATGGGAAGATCTGTTTACTTCCAGAACTGTAAGAACCTGACAGTCTGGTAACTGGTTTTGGTTGCAGAGAAGAGAACTAGGGTTAACTCTATAGGGAGATCTTGCATTGCCTGCATGTACAGTTATGTAAAAAAAAAAACTGCAATTAGCTAACATGATGACAGACATGATCATCACAAATCACAATAATTCACCATCACCAGGCAGAGTAGTCAAAATTATTATATAATAATCCAGTGGAATGGATTACATTAATACATTATATCATTTACATAATGGCTAGAAAAGATGGTTCATCAGGCTCTATAATTAGCAATGGCTGAAAATCTAAATCAATCAAGGCTAATTACTGCCTATTTGTTTTTCTGCAGCAATGCCATGGGCTTTATTTATTTATTTATTTATTTATTTATTTATTGCAATCTTGGCCGCTTGCTGCTGAAGTGTGTTCTTGATTAGTGATTAATACTACCACCAATACCCCTTGTTTTTAAAAAAAAAAAAAAAAAAAGTCTGTTAATTAACTGTTAAGCAATGTAGGTGAAAGTAATCCTAAGTATGATATACATCTCTTTGATGATGAGAGGATTTTATATCAGCAGCTAAACAAGCACAAGGTGATTGAATGATGGTGTTCAGAATCACTGTATATAATGAGACAGACTTCTCCAATAAATATTTACTTGTAGTAGTAAGAATTAGAAAAAAGAGCCTCTGCAGTGTGGTTTTATTATTTATTTTGCACCTTTTACTGTAATTAACTGCCCCAGAGACTGGAGGCTGCAGTGGTTCAGAACCCTGACAATTCAATATTCCACCCACACATTGATTACTACATCACTAGTACAATGGGTTTGGGGTGGGTGGTATATACAACAGATATGCGCCACTTACCTATACAATGATGATGTTATGTTGGTTTAGATTTGCTATATAAAGTTTAAAAAAAAAAATATGGTGTCAAGTTAAAAAAAATACTTTCAGTCAGGGAAAGCTCAGCTGCCTGTGTAACTTGTTGAGTTAAAGGGACATGAAACCCCAATTTTTTTAATTCATGATTCAGGTAGAGAATACCATTTTAAACAACTTTCCAATTTACTTCTATCATTTAATTTGCTTCCTTCTCTTGTTATCCTTTGCTGAAAGGTTTATCTATGCCAGCTCAGAAGCAGCAGAGAACCTAGGTTCTAGCTGTTGATTGGTGGCTGCATATTTATATTGATTGTGATTGGCTCACCAATGTGTTCAGTTAGAAACCATTAGTGCATTACTGCTCCTTCAACAAATGATACCAAGAGAATGAAACAAAATTGAGATGATAGAAGTAAATTATAAAATTGTTTAAAATTGTATTTTCTATCTGAATCACAAAAGACAAAAATTGGGTTTCATGTCCCTTCTAAGGGATTATAATTAGTAGCCTTATATTTACCCTTAGTATCTTGGTTGTTAAATCTGACTGAATAATTCAATTATACAGGCAATTATTCTGATATTACAGTCAAGTCATAGAATAGAGATTCCAAAGTTTGATTTAATATAAGTATTGTATAAGTTAAAGGGACATAATACCCACATTTTTTCTTTCATGATTTAGAAAGAGAATGCAATTTTAAACATCTTTCTAATTTACTTCTATTAATTTGTTTTATTCTCTTGATATTCTTTGCTAAAAAGCATATATAGATATGCTCAGTAGCTGATGATTTGTTGCTGTACATAGAAGCCTTGTGTGATTGGCTCACCATGTGCATTGCTTTTTCTTCAACTAAGGATATCTAAAAAATTAAGCAAAATGAATAATAGAAGTAAATTGTAATGTTTAAATTTCTGTTCTCTGAATCATGAAAGAAGAGATTTTGGGTTTAGTGGCCCTTTAAGTTTAAAGTTACTATCCAGCAATTTGGCTAATTTGATTGAGATTAGTATATAAACAATATTCGACAAGTAAAGAGTTTGAAATAATGAACATGCATTAGGCAATAAGAATTTTTTTTTTTTTGGGTTGGGATGGATGATCAGGATTCCTTTAGTGTGTGAACATTTTGTTTTATTCATTTATAATATATTGATATATTTATATTTTCTTTGTGTGGCCTTGTCTTGATCATAAGGTTTAACTTTATCTTGTGAAATTACTTGTGTATAAGCACATCACTTCTGTATGCATTTTGCATAAAGCTTAGCTGTTATAGTGAAGGTAAAATACATATTGGACTAACTTGGAGATCTATGTTTTCAGTAGCTGGTTCAAATGTGTGTGTATATATATATATATATATGTGTGTGTGTGTGTGTGTGCGCCGGCACGCATTTGTCTCTTGTTATTGGCTAACACAATGTGTTCAGCTAGCTGTCAGTAGTGCAATACTGTTCCTTCAGTAAAGGATAACAAGAGAATGAAGTCATTTTGGTAATAGACGTTAATTAATTTGAAAGTTGTTTGAAATTAAATGTTCTATCCAAATCATGAAAGTAAATTTTGGGGTTTCCTGCCCCTTTAATGTTCCTTTTAGTAATTAATATATTTACACTAACTATATGATTATCTTGAACATATTTTAGCTTTCAAATAAGGAGTGTAAATGGACATAACTTTGAAATTGTCAGAAAAATTAAATCTACAACTCATTTGAAGTTCAGACTAAGTGCTACTTTATTGTCTTGTTATCATGCATTTGTTGATTATGCAAATCTGTATTGACTGGTCCTTTATTAAAGTATGCATAAGTGGAGGGGGAATTGAAGAAACAGGGGGCCTTTGGGGCAGCAGAGAGGGTAAATCCGTCCCTGACGTGCACCTTTTCTTTGCATTTTGTTTGTGATTTATTGACAGAATTTCCACATTGAGTTTTAAATTTGGATATGTGCTATAAAGACCTTTTACCTGTGCTAATTATTACTCCCTATTATTTGTTTGATGTTCAGCAGACAGTTTAGTAAAGTTCATTCTATATTGATAAAAATGGAGAGCAAACCATCAAAAAGTAAGGAAAAAGGTGGCGCTCAAAAAAAACGTGAGAAAAGGACTAAAGAGCTAGAAATAGCAGGAAAGGATCCTAAGCAAATGAAATTATCTTTTGCGGTGGTGAGTTGAAAGTTCAGAAGTTGAACAGCAGGGGTAAGCAACATTTGGCACTTCAGATATCATGGACTACATGTTGAATGCTTGCTTGCTCTTAAAGAAAGTCATAATGCTGGTAAAACATCAAAGCAAATGTAGTACATGACATCTGCAGTGCCGAAGGTTGCCTACCCCTGTTGTAGAGTATAAAGGGACATGAAACTCTTTTTTTTTTTATAAATTGATCCATAAGAAGTAAAGGGAGTGTTTGTTTGATTTTACCTTAAAATATTCTCTTTTTGCTTAAAATAAAAAAACAACCCCTTCTCTATAGAGACAGTAATGTAATTTTATTGTTTTAAAATATAGATAATCCCTTTATTTACCCATTGTTAAATAACCAACAGTTATATAAATACACTTTTTACCTCTGTGATTACCTTGTATCTTCTGACAGTCCCCTGATCCCATGACTTTATATTTATCTACTGACTTGCATTTAGTACTGTGTTGTGCTAACTCTTTAATAACTCCTCAGTCGTGAACACAATGTTATCTATATTGCCCACATGAACTTGTACTCTCCTGTTGTGAAAAGCAAATACAAAAAGCATGTGATAAGAGACTGTCTTTAGTGGCTTAGAAACAGGCAAAAAATGTTAGAGCTTTACACGTCATGAAATATATTAATATAATAATATAATGTTGGTTGTGCAAAGCTGGGGAATGATTAGTAAAGGAGTTATCTATGTTTTAGAACAATAACAATTGTAATTTATAGTATACTGTCTCTTTAAGGTGAATATGAATCTTATACAAGTAAATACAGATACATTTTAAAGTGATAATCACTTAAACTCCCTCTGCCTTACTGAGCTAACCACTGCTAAAGGCTTGTTTAGTTTGCCATAGGGGTCAGATCGCATAACATAGCTTTCAGCCTAGGCGCATAGGCAAAGTTAATTTGGAGGCCAATTCACATAATAATAGAGTGTGCAAAAAGATCAAACTTTAACTTTGAAAAAATTATATTAAGCAGAAGAACCATCAAAAATGGTTTGCACAGCATGCATGTCATCACCATGCTCCTTGCAACTGTTCAGTGACAATAGTGTTTCATGTCCCTTTCATTTGTTCACATGCGATTCTCAATGTAGCTGTTAAAAGTTAATTAAATATATAAAAAGTGTGTATGTATAGATATATAGATACATACACACTTTGTTATATGCTTTTTTTTTAAGTTATACATCTGCTGTTTGCATGCTATGGTTTGTTAAAGGGACACTGTAGTCAAAATGTTTTACTTTATGCATATAAAAGTGTAGCATTTAAACATCTAAAAAAATATATAGAGTGAAAGCTGTTTAAATTAAGCTCTGTGGAATAAGTTGGCAATATATAATTAATTGTAAATTAAATTGTAATGAATACTTCTGTATTAGTTGTACTTGCTGCGAATGCTTAATGACTATGAAGGACAACTCCCCAAGCTCTGTCGGTGGAAAGGGACACATGTTTGACAGGAGAATTATTCTCTAAGGGTGGGAACATTTATATATTAAAAAATACATGTTTAATTCCTGCTTTAAAATGAAACACCCAAATGACTACATAGTCCCTTTTAATATGTACCAAAAGTTGCTCTTTTTGACTCTCCTATGAGAGTGTAGTTTTTACATTTTGATTTCTAGACCCTTTTTTTTTTTTCTTAGGGTCATGCTGCAGCAGCATCTACAGAAAGACCAACAGAGGTTTGCACAGACCCAGATAGGCTTCCAATGACTCAAGATGTGATAGTTCAAGAGGAGTTAAGACCCCAAAGTTCAAGTACTTTAATTGAGGATTTGGACTCTGAAAGCAACTCTGAAATGATTATTTTACAGCAATCACCCATTCCTTGCTCTGAGTCTGAACCTACAAGCCATCATGATTTAGAATGTGGTAGATCAGAAGAAGAGCCTGAATCTTCTGATGTTCAGTTTGACATCACCAAAACTCCATTTTGTCTTTCTTCTACATGTTCCATAACTGAAAAAATTGCATTTGTGGACATGCATCCAATCCAACCAAGCAGTGCAGATTGTGAAAACCTTCCCTTTAAAAACACAGATTTTTATTTTCGTAGAAATCCAAATGGAGAGTTTATTAGGCGCTCCTGGCTTACTTGCAGAGTAAACAATAAGAAGCTTGAAGCATTTTTTTGCAGTATATGCATTGCATTTTCTAATAATTCAAGTTCATCGTTCATTAGTGGCTGTACTAATTTTAGGCATTGCTATCAAGCTGCTAACAAACATGAGATATCAAAAACTCACTGTGAAGCTGTTAACACATATTTTACTATAAAAAAGAACAGATGTATTGATACGTTGATAAACCAGGCACATGCTTCAAAAAGAAAGCAAGAGATACTTCAAAATATAGAAGTAATGAAACGCATCTTTGATGTAGTAAAAATGCTAGCTAAACAAGGACTACCTTTTCGTGCCCATGGAACTAATGAATCATTATATAATTTGACCAATTGTGAAATTAACCATGGGAACTTTCTAGAAATGGTTTTAGTTCTTTCAAATTATGATGTTCCACTTAAAAATCATCTTCAGAAATGTATTTTGGAAAGTGAAAAAAGAAAAAAAATGCGAAGACTCATGGGAAAACCGACAGCTGGCCGTGGATCCCTTGTGACATTTTTATCATATAACAGCGTAAAAAAAGTAATTATGGCAATAGTCCAGACCATGAAGACAACAATAGTGTCTGAAATTGGCGAAAAGAGATTTAGTATTCAAGTAGATTCTACACAAGATGTTGGAGTAGTTGACCAAGCTACTGTTGTAGTGAGATATGTAAAAGATGAATCAGTTAAGGAACGTCTCATCTCTGTTTTACCAGTAAAAGATGCATCAGGAAAAGGACTCAATGAACTGTTAATGTCAAGTTTTCAAGTTCTTGGATTGGATTACAAAAAAATAGCCGGAGAGTCTTTTGATGGAGCAGCAAACATGAGAAGTGCTTATGTGGGGTTGCATGCTCAGATTGCAAAGGAAGTGCCTAATGCTATCTATATTTGGTGCTATAGTCACATCTTAAACCTATGTATCTCTGATTGCTGTGCTGTTTTAGAGGGCAAAAATTTTTTTGGTCTCCTAAATCGCTTAGCCACTTTTATTGGGGACTCTCACAAGAGAATGAATGTCTGGAGGGATCAGCTTGAACATAGACATGGACATGAAAAAATGCTGAGGTTGCAAAAAATTGGAGAGACAAGATGGTGGGCTAAAGATAAAGCCCTCAACTGGCTATT
Organism: Bombina bombina; assembly: GCF_027579735.1. Lineage (NCBI taxonomy): Eukaryota > Metazoa > Chordata > Amphibia > Anura > Bombinatoridae > Bombina > Bombina bombina. Next base: position 523,855,477 of record NC_069505.1, on the reverse strand, counting down.
TGGAGATAAACACTCACTCTTTTTGGATACTTTAGAAGTTTTGTTGCTGATTTCACAGTTTACAGAGTCTGATTCAAAGACTACATCAGAGGCTACTTCTCTGGCAGAAAACCTTTGTTTGTTTAAGACCATTTTAACTGCACAACTATTTTTGGCTATTTTTGATGTTATTGGCCCAGTTTCAAGATATCTGCAAACAAGTGGTCTTGACTATATGGTGGCATGGAAAATGGTGGAAAGTACAATTGATCAAATAAAGAAAATTGAGTTTTCTGATATAGAAAAGAAAGCAAAGCACTTTGCAAATAAAGTAAATGACCTGATGGTAGAAAGAGAGGGCCTTGATACCATGGAAGTTGAGTCAGAGCTCCAAGAGAAAAGAATTGGGAGAAAAAAGCGTATGCCTGGAGAATCCTCATCCGACGAGCGACCTATTGGTGAAACCCAACGTTTTCGAGTTAATGTTTTCAGACCAATTCTGGACCAGATCATAGGAAGTCTGAATGAGCGGTTTTCTGAAAATAAACAACTAGTTCTGGACTCCCAATTCTTGGATCCTCGTTCTTTTGACACAATCCGAAAAGATCCAAATGTGTTAGAGGCAGGCGCACTAGAGAGAATTTCTCAGTTGGCAAATGTGGATGAGTCATCTCTTAAAATTGAGTTAAAAAGTTTTGCCAACTTGTTCCCACATCTTACAGAAGATGAGAGCAGCACGGAAGTTTCTATTGGTTCGGAGGAGGAGGAGGAGGAGGAGGAGGAGGAGGAGGATGATGCTGCTGCTGACCAGTATGATCATACTGATCCTGCTGATGATGACTTGGATATCTATAAAGATGATAGTGTAAAACAAAAAACTAAATGCAAGTCATGTAACAAATGTTTTCTTTGTTGTCACCGATTTCTTTTAAAGTATAATCTATTCTCAACTGCTTACGAAAATATCTCTGTTGTGTATGAATATCTGCTAACACTATCGTTTACACAAGTGGCATGTGAAAGGGCATTCAGTAAATTAAAATGTATTAAGACACGTCTGAGAGCCACAATGGGTCAAGAACTTCTTGATGCACTTATGATCATTTCGGTTGAAAGAGATCTTTTGGAACTTGTTCATTTTCAAGATGTTCTTGAAAAAATCCGTAAGACCTCTCCTTTGATGAGGTCTTTGTTAACTGTTTGAAATTTTGAGTGAAAAAAAAATCCAATTAGTATTGTGTACTTCACTAACCAGTTATAAAATACACTTACCATTTGAGGAAACTGTTTTTCTTATTTAACTACAGATATTTATAGATTTAACGATTTTCTTTTCTTTTGATTTGTTTACTTGATTCTGAGAAGCAGGGCAATACATCCTAGCTAGAGGATTTTTCTAAGACACTAAAGTGACAAAGTTTTATAAACCTTTAGTACATAGTTTTTTAAAGCTTTTTCTGGCTTTATTTTTATTTGTGTAAACGTGTTTGCTTGCTGGTTTGAAAAAACAACTTTTCAGTTGATGCATGTTGTTTTAATTTATGTTTGCTTCTATATATAAGATTAAAGATTAATATAATTTATTTTAAACATGTGGTTTGTTTAATTTTCTTTACCATCCATGTTTGTTTTAAATTACATGGGGACAGGAATAGGTGGGCGGGTGCGGGAAGGAGGCGGGCATGGGGTCGAGTTGCTGCACCGGTCCATGGGCCTCTGGGTGTACTTGCCCCCTGGGCCAAAAGTTGCCAGTCAGCCCCTGACAGTGTCTGGGAGGCTGTGGTTGCTGCTGCACGCAATGTTGATGGTGAACAGATCAAAACACTGACAGAATCCATGGATGGCAGGCTTTTGAGTGTCCTTGCAAAGAAAGGTGGCTATATTGGTCACTGATTTGTTTTTGTTTTGTTTTTGAATGTCAGAAATGTATATTTGTGAATGTTGAGATGTTATATTGGTTTCACTGGTAAAAATAAATAATTGAAATGGGTATATATTTGTTTTTTGTTAAGTTGCCTAATAATTATGCACAGTAATAGTCACCTGCACACACAGATATTCCCCTAAAATAGCTAAAACAAACTAAAAACTACTTCCAAAACTATTCAGCTTTGATATTAATGAGTTTTTTGGGTTCATTGAGAACATGGTTCTTCTTCAATAATAAAATTAATCCTCAAAAATACAACTTGCCTAATAATTCTGCACTCCCTATATGAAAAAAAACTCTGCAATACACTTTCATTATTTATTCTGTCCCCTTTCTTTCATGTAATTAGCAAGAGACCATGAGCTAGTGACGTATGGGATATACATTCCTACCAGGAGGGGCAAAGTTTCCCAAACCTTAAAAATGCCTATAAATACACCCCTCACCACACCCACAATTCAGTTTTACAAACTTTGCCTCCCATGGAGGTGGTGAAGTAAGTTTGTGCTAGATTCTACGTTGATATGCGCTTCGCAGCAGGCTGGAGCCCGGTTTTCCTCTCAGAGTGCAGTGAATGTCAGAGGGATGTGAAGAGAGTATTGCCTATTTGAATTCAATGGTCTCCTTCTACGGGATCTATTTCATAGGTTCTCTATTATCGGTCGTAGAGATTCATCTCTTACCTCCCTTTTCAGATCGACGATATACTCTTATATACCATTACCTCTACTGATTCTCGTTTCAGTACTGGTTTGGCTGTCTACTATATGTAGATGAGTGTCTTTAGGGTAAGTAAGTCTTATTTTATTATGACACTCTAAGCTATGGATGGGCACTTTCTATGTAAAGTTCTAAATATATGTCTTTAAACTTATATTTGCCATGATTCAGGATAATCAGTATTCCTTTAAAATTCAGACTGTCAGTTTCATTATTTGGGATAATGCATTTTAATTCAATTTATTTTTCTTTACCTTGAAAATTTTCAATTGATCATTTTTCCCTGTGTGCTGTTAGGCTCGCGGGGGCAGAAAATGTTTCTTTTTATTGCGTCATTCTTGGCGCGGACTTTTTTGGCGCAAAAATTTTTGCCGCAAAAATGTGGGCGTCGGTTCTGGCGTCAGAGGATGTGGCGTCATACTTGGCTTCAAATATATGGGCGTTGTATTTAGCGCCAATAATGTGGGCGTCATATTTGGCGCCAAACAATGTGGGCGTATTTTTTGTTTCACTTTTTTTCCTCACATTATTTAAACCTCACTTTTTTATTGCTTCTGGTTTCTAGAAGCTTATTATTTTGCATTCTTTTCCCATTCCTGAAACTGTCATTTAAGGAATTTGATAATTTTGCTTTAAATATTGTTTTTTTCTATTACATATTGCAAGATTTCACTGTTCCTGTTTCAAAACAATCTAAGAGGATTCCTGTTGACTGAGTTCAGTCCTACCATATTATGAATGTTTATCTTTAGCTATGGTTTGTAATAAGTTATCATGATAAACTTTTTACATACAGAATCCATTAGTATTTATGCTTTATATATTGCCATTCTTTTTACATCTTATGTACAAGAAATATTTAGAAGATTTATAAGAAATATTTTTCTGATTCTATTTTAAAGGCTTTGTCTGACATTGTGCCTTCTAATAACATTTTTAGGTCTTTTTCAAACTTCTTTTTTAATTATTGAAGTTTCAAATGACCAACAACATACTGATTTATCCTTCTCTGATGATGTTTTTTCTCATTCAGAATTTTCTTCATCAGATATTGACACTAACAAATCTACTTTTTTTTTTTTTTTTTTTTATTAAAGTACATTTGTTCTTTGTTGAAAAGGTGTTGATTATTTTGGATATTAAGGTAACTAGTTCTTTAAGACTAGCTAACACTATTCCTGCTTATTTATTCTTCTGTGCTTTCAGAGGTTTTTTTCCAATTCCTCATACTAGGGAATGGAATAGGCTAAGAATTTTCTTTTATTCCTTCTTCAAAGGTTTAAAACTATATTCTTTGCCGGCAGTTAAATTCAATTTGTAGGGTTCTCCAATTTATTGGGGCTATCTCTACTCCTACTAATTATGCTATTGTTTCTATAGCAAAATAGTATTTATTTTCCTTTAGATGGTTGTATCTTATTTATGGAAAATTATTTAGTTTCAGGTACTTTTCTTGGACCTGTGATTTATTTGGATGTTGCAATTGCTTCATTTTTTCTGTTTACTTTAAGATCAAGTATCAGATTATGATTTATTTTAGCATTGTTAAAGGGACAAAATTTACTAGACTATGTGCTGTTGCATTTGTCTTGTTGTTTTGCATTTATTGATTATGCAAGTCCACTGTATTGACTGGTCCTTTAACTGGACTATCATGCTAATAATTTAATTTGTGTCTTCATTTTATTGAATATTTTCGCAAATGAGGTTTAATCTATGTCTTTAGCTGTTTTAGCTAGAAGAATTTTGTGATTTCTAAAAATCCATATTTCTTTTGTTCTAAGATAATCAATTATTTGTTTTATAATTGGATTCAATTCTTAACTGTTACTCTGGGCTTCAAGATTGAGTTCTAAGACTAAAACTTTAAGCTTATACTAGTTTGGTTGTTCTTATTAAGGAACGAATTCCTGAATTCTTTCCCAAGTAACATGTTTTTAATTGGAAATTTTTCAGTTCGAAATCAGCTCCCTAAAATTACGATGTACGTGCCGTATTCCAGCTTGGCTGGCAAGGGGCAGGTTAAGACTTTTTTGAAATTTATTTGGTTCTATTCGGTCCAAATTTCTTTGATTTTATTCCAGTAAGGCTAACACTTTATTTAAGTGTGTTTCGGTCCTATATATTTTGGGTACTGTTGAAGCATGGCTGATCACCCGTGGGGTTCAAGCGCTGCTCAGACCTGGAATCTTCTGGGGTATTTCTTCCTGTTCCTTTTTTAGGAACTGGGTTTTGGAGTTTTTATTCAAACTATTTTGCCTTTTTTTGGTCAGTGATAGCATTATTTGTTTTCATTAGATACAATAAATGCATATTTTCATTTTTCTGTTTTCATTCAGATTATTTTATGAGGATGCAGAATCTCATATGATTCACTTTGTTCTTCCAGGACATAGTTAGAGGATCTTTTTTTCAAAAGCTCTTGATTCTTTCCGCCTCTAGTTCTTCTTCCAAAGTGATTTCCAAAATTCTTATGGAGTATTTGTTTGTTATGCTGGTGGCTCCAGCATGGCCTCTCAGGTTTTGGTATGCGGATCTCATTCGGATGGCCAGTGGCCAACCTTGGACACTTCCGTTTAAACCAGACCTTCTTTCTCAAGGCCCATTTTTTCCATCAGGATCTCAAATCATTAAATTTGAAGGGATGGAGATTGAACGCTTGGTTTTTAGTCATAGAGGTTTTTCTGACTCATTGATTAATACTATGTTTCAGGCTTGTAAATCTGTCTCTAGAAAGATTTATTATTGAGTCTGGAAGACCTATTTTTCTTGGCATTCTTTTAAAATTCATAGAATTTTATAATTTTTTCAGGTTGGTTTGGATAAGGTTTTGTCTTCAGTTCTTTGTTAGGACAAATCTCTACTCTTTCTGTTCTTTTTTCACAGAAAGATTGCTAATCATCCTGATATTCATTGTTTTGTACAGGCTTTGGTCCGTATCAAGCCTGTCATTAATTCAATCTCTCCTCTTTGGAGTCTCAATTTGGTGCTGAGGGCTTTACAGGCTCCTCCGTTTGAAACTATGCATTTTCTGAACATTAAATTACTTTCTTGGAAAAGTATTGTTCCTTTTGGTTATTTCTTCTGCTAGAAGAGTTTTTGAGTTATCTGCTCTTTTTTGTGAATATCCTTTTCTGATTTTTCATCAGGATAAGGCAATGTTACTTCCTGATATTCATCATTTTGTTCAGGTTTTGATTCGTATCAAACCTGTCATTAAGCCAATTTCTCCTCCTTGGAGTCTTAATTGGGTTCTGAAGGTTTTTCAGGCTCTTCTATTTGAGCAATGCTTGCTCTGGACATTAATTACTTTCATGGAAAGTATTGTTCTTTTTGGACATCTCTTCAGCTAGAACAGTTTTTGAATTATCTGTTCTTTCTTGTGAATCTCTTTATTCTGATTTTTTTCATCAGGATAAGGTGGTTTTTGCTGTCCTCATTTCAATTCTTACCTAAAGTTGTAAATTCTAACAAACATTAGGGAGGAATTATTGTTTTCCTAAGACTTCTTTGGTCAGATTCTTACGTGCCGTATTCCAGCTTGGCTGGCAAGGGGCAGGTTAAGACTTTTTTGAAATTTATTTGGTTCTATTCGGTCCAAATTTCTTTGATTTTATTCCAGTAAGGCTAACACTTTATTTAAGTGTGTTTCGGTCCTATATATTTTGAGTACTGTTGAAGCATGGCTGATCACCCGTGGGGTTCAAGCGCTGCTCAGACCTGGAATCTTCTGGGGTATTTCTTCCTGTTCCTTTTTTAGGAACTGGGTTTTGGAGTTTTTATTCAAACTATTTTGCCTTTTTTTGGTCAGTGATAGCATTATTTGTTTTCATTAGATACAATAAATGCATATTTTCATTTTTCTGTTTTCATTCAGATTATTTTATGAGGATGCAGAATCTCATATGATTCACTTTGTTCTTCCAGGACATAGTTAGAGGATCTTTTTTTCAAAAGCTCTTGATTCCTCACACAAGGGTCACCTTTTTTAGGTTTCCAGATAGTTTGTGTCACTGTCTTTGTCTCTATCAGACAAGGGACAATTTTATTGTGTTCCGTCTGTCGGTACCTTTAGTTTCTATTATTTCCTTCAGTTGCTATATATGCATAGAAGTTTTAGGTCTTATGGCCACAGCATTGGATTCAATTCCCTTTGCTCATTTTCAATAGAAAGAACCTTTCCAGTTTTTTATGCTGAATTATGGTGCAGGGATTCGAGGATTTCGCATTTTAAATCTTCGAATCCTAATATTTATCTCTCTTGATTTGGTGGTTAAGATCACCATCATTTAGTTCTACAGGTCTCTTCGTTTCTTTCAACCTGGACCATGATTTCTACAGATATGAGTCTTTTTGGTTGGGAGGCTGTCTGAGGATCTCTGTCAGCACAAGGGGTTTGGAAATCTCAGGAGGCGAGATTACCATTTGATATATTAGAACTCTGTGCTTTCTCAGAGTTTTTCAGTTAGTTTCTTTTTGAAGAAGAGACGTTTATTGTTTTTCAGACAATATCACAACTATGGTGTATGTCAATCATCAGGGTAGGACTATCAAGTTCTTAGGCTGTGACAGAAGTGTCTCGGATATTAGCTTGGGCTAAATCCAGCTCCTATCTAAATTCTGTGGGTTTTTTTCCCCAGGTATAGATATTTGGGAAGCGGATTATCTCTGTTAATCAAGCTTTACTTCCGGGAGAATGGTCTCTCTTACCCAGATATGTTTTTCAATTTTTCAGATGTGAAAATTTCTAGAAATAGATCTGTTGGCATCTCATCTGAATAAAGAACTTCCCAGGGGCCTATTCAGGTCCGGGGATCTTCAGGCGGAAGTAGTGTATGCATTGACATTTCTTTGGAATTATCTTTTTGCCTATTTCTTTCCACCTCTAGTTCTTCTTCCAAAGTGATTTCCAAAATTCTTATGGAGTATTTGTTTGTTATGCTGGTGGCTCCAGCATGGCCTCTCAGGTTTTGGTATGCGGATCTCATTTGGATGGCCAGTGGCCAACCTTGGACACTTCCGTTTAAACCAGACCTTCTTTCTCAAGGCCCATTTTTTCCATCAGGATCTCAAATCATTAAATTTGAAGGGATGGAGATTGAACGCTTGGTTTTTAGTCATAGAGGTTTTTCTGACTCATTGATTAATACTATGTTTCAGGCTCGTAAATCTGTCTCTAGAAAGATTTATTATTGAGTCTGGAAGACCTATTTTTCTTGGCATTCTTTTAAAATTCATAGAATTTTATAATTTTTTCAGGTTGGTTTGGATAAGGTTTTGTCTTCAGTTCTTTGTTAGGACAAATCTCTACTCTTTCTGTTCTTTTTTTCACAGAAAGATTGCTAATCATCCTGATATTCATTGTTTTGTACAGGCTTTGGTCCGTATCAAGCCTGTCATTAATTCAATCTCTCCTCTTTGGAGTCTCAATTTGGTGCTGAGGGCTTTACAGGCTCCTCCGTTTGAAACTATGCATTTTCTGAACATTAAATTACTTTCTTGGAAAAGTATTGTTCCTTTTGGTTATTTCTTCTGCTAGAAGAGTTTTTGAGTTATCTGCTCTTTTTTGTGAATATCCTTTTCTGATTTTTCATCAGGATAAGGCAGTGTTACTTCCTGATATTCATCATTTTGTTCAGGTTTTGATTCGTATCAAACCTGTCATTAAGCCAATTTCTCCTCCTTGGAGTCTTAATTGGGTTCTGAAGGTTTTCAGGCTCTTCTATTTGAGCAATGCTTGCTCTGGACATTAATTACTTTCATGGAAAGTATTGTTCTTTTTGGACATCTCTTCAGCTAGAACAGTTTTTGAATTATCTGTTCTTTCTTGTGAATCTCTTTTTTCTGATTTTTTTCATCAGGATAAGGTGGTTTTTGCTGTCCTCATTTCAATTCTTACCTAAAGTTTTAAATTCTAACAAACATTAGGGAGGAATTATTGTTTTCCTAAGACTTCTTTGGTCAGATTCTTACTTTCTTTGGATATGGTAAGAGTTTTTGAAATTCTATGTTGAAGCTATTCAGATTTCAGATAGACTTCTAGTCTATTTTTTATCTTTTCTGGTTTTAGGAAGGTCAAAAAGCTTCTGCCATTTATTTGGCATCTTGCTTAAACTTTTGATTCATCATGCTTATTTGGAGTCTGGTGGATTCCCGCCTCGGAGGATTACGGCTCATTCTACTAGGTAAGTTTCTACTTCCTGGGCTTTTTAATAATGAAGCTTCTGTTGAACAGATTTGCAAAGCAATGACTTGGTCTTCTTTGCATACTTTTACTATGTTCTACCATTTTGATGTTTTCTCTTCTTAGAAGCAGTTTTGGTAGAATGGTACTTCAGGCAGCTGTCTCAGTTTGATTCTTCTGCTTATAATTTCAGTTTTTTTTCATTATAAAAATTTTTTGATTTGGGTAGTGGATTAATTTTTCAGCGGAATTGGCTGTCTTTATTTTATCCCTCCCTCTCTAGTGACTCTTGCGTGGAAGTTCCACATCTTGGGTATTTATTATCCCATACGTCACTAGCTCATGGACTCTTGCTAATTACATGAAAGAAAACATAATGTATGTAAGAACTTACCTGATAAATTCATTTCTTTCATATTAGCAAGAGTCCATGAGGCCCACCCTTTTTTGTGGTGGTTATGATTTTTTTGTATAAAGCACAATTATTCCAATTCCTTATTTTTTTGATGCTTTCACTCCTTTCTTATCACCCCACTTCTTGGCTATTCGTTAAACTGAATTGTGCGTGTGGTGAGGGGTGTATTTATAGGCATTTTTAAGGTTTGGGAAACTTTGCCCCTCCTGGTAGGAATGTATATCCCATACGTCACTAGCTCGTGGACTCTTGCTAATATGAAAGAAATGAATTTATCAGGTAAGTTCTTACATAAATTATGTTTTTCCTGTAATTCCATTCTAAAATTGTGAGCTTTTCAACTCCTGTTAGAAATAGAAGTGCAGAACACTGTTATATTCCACACAGCCATTGGCTGCACACTCTAGTGACCTATTTATAATTTTCCCTAATTGGCCACAGCAGAGAAGGTAACCTAAGTTACAACATGGCAGCTCCCATTGTTTTCTAGACACTAAAACTTTACACTTATTTTGTCTTTATAAAATATATCTACATGTTATTCTCAGACTAATCTTTTCCTTAAGGGCATCATTCTATCTAGTATTTATTTATTGTTTAATGTCCCTTTAAGGTATACTAAGGTAGGCTATAGAGCATGCAGCAGTGTCTACAAGCAACCTGAAGAGGGCGCTTTACCTGCAGTAAAAACCACATGTCTTTACTTACTACTACAGGTAGAAAACCCTTTATTCAAACTGCTTGGGACTGGAAAGGGAATAGTTTTGCAATATTTGCATCTGTAAAATGGAACAGTTTGGAGAGGGGATGGAACAAAGTGTAAACAACATCTTTAGGCAATATTTACATGATATAATACAGCTTATACGTGCAACCTAAAGGTAGTTTATTTAAAAAAAATATATTAATAGAACAGTTTAGATTTCAGATTAAGGGGCCTATTTAAAGGGACATGAAACACAATTTTTTTCTTTTGTGATTCAGATAGATCATGCAATATTAAACAACTTTCTAATTTACTTCTATTATCTAATTTGCTTTGTTCTCTTGATATAATTTGTTGAAAAGCATATCTAGATAGGATAAGTATCTGCTGATTGGTGGCTGTACATAGATGTCTTGTGTGATTGGCTCACCCATGTGCATTGCTATTTCTCCAACAAAGAATATCTAAAGAATGAAGATTATAGAAGTAAATATGAATGTTGTTTTAAATTGTATTTCCTACATGACTCATGAGAGAAAATTTTTGGGTTTAGTGTCCCTTTAACAAAGGTCTGTCGGACCTGATCCGACAGTGCGGATCAGGTCCAACAGACCTCGCTGAATGCGGAGAGCAATACGCTCTTCGTATTCAGCATTGCACCAGCAGCTCTTGTGAGCTGCTAGTGCAACACAGCCCCCTGCAGACTCGCGGCCAAAGGGGTGTCAATCAACCCGATCGTATTCAATCGGGTTGATTTCTGGCGATTTCTGTCCGCAGCCTCAGAGCAGACGGACAGGTTATGGAGCAGCGGTCTTTAGACGGGCCCTCAAGCTCCATCCAGAGATTGATAAATGGGCCACTAAGTTTTCATTATGGAATTCCTGATTTGGGGATTTGTAGCTGTACTGTACCTGTACTATTAGGAATTTTCCGATCTTTAGATAGATGATTTTTAACCCTGTAAAGGGGTTAAAAAAACAACTGCTCTGGACCAGTGTTCAGTTGAAAAGTGTAACCCCATTGGAATTGCGCAACCTACTGACCATGAGATCAATGACGTCACCACATACTCCGCATTCTTGAAGTATACAAAATTGCACATGCGCTAGCAAAGCATCAAGACATGCTAATTTGCTTAGTTCAAGAATGCGGAGTGAGTCATGAAACTTTGCAAGGTCTGATTGTTGTGCTGCACGTACACACAGTCAGGGTGGGGGCTCATAGAGGAACTGAAATATAGTGATGGAGAATTTGTGACATATATGACATGAGAGACAAAAAGGACTAAAACAGTGATTATATAAACATGATCAAGCCGAATAGCGGTGACGTCGAAATGTGCAAGAATTCTTTTCGAATTTGGCTACCTCAATGTACTGCACATGCGCAGATCACCTATTTGAGAAGCGTTACAGCTGATTTTAACTGACATTGTGCGCACGTACATTAGGCATTTCACTTTTTTACATTGGCAATGCACTACTGGTCTGGAGCTGAACATGGCTGTATATATGATTAAAGGACCAGTCAATACAGATTTGCATAATCAACAAATGCACGATAACAAGACAATGCAATAGCACTTAGTCTGAACTTGAATGAGTAGTAGATTTTGTTCTGACAAATTTCAAAGTTATGTCTATTTCCACTCCCACTGAATCATGTGACAGCCATCAGCCAATCACAAATGCACATATATTCTGTGAATTCTTGCACATACTCATTTTGTTAATGGTAGTACATTGAAAAGTTGTTTAAAATGACATTCTCTATCTGAATCATGAAAGTTTTTAATTTTGACTTGAGTGTCCCTTTAAAGCCGTATTAAACAGTAAGTGCATGCTAGTACATATTGATGCATTCAAAGCAAAGATTACACTTAGTATAATGTGTAGGGGAAATTTCTTTCAAGTGGTGAAAATGTACAATTACCTTTCCCTACCACTAGGAGGAAGCAAAGATTCCCAAAGAGCTTTATAAAACCCCTCCCACCTCACTGGTACCTCAGTCTTGTCTTTGCCTCCACTAGAGGTGGTTAAAGATGTGCATTTAATTCTACATTTTGATGTTTTTGCTTCTTCTGAGGCAGCCTTTGGTAGGAAGGTCCTTCAGGCAGTTGTCTCAGCTTGATTTATTTTTGCCTGATTGTTTAAAAAATGCAATTTTGGGGTTTTTGTGGGGTTATAGATTTAGATTTTCATTGAAAAAATATGTTTCTAAATCTCACCCTTTGTCTCATTACTCGTGGATTCCACAGATTGGGTATTAGTTCCCAAGAATAATGGATCTTAGACTCTCACCACCTATATAAAGAAAACACATTTATGCTTACCTGATAATTTCATTTCTTTCATGGTGGTGAGAGTCTTGAGACCCCACCCTTTCATTGAGCTTTATGTTTGTTCCTACCTCATTTTGCTTGGCTATACATTAGACTAACGTACCTGTGAGGAGCTCTTGGAGGTTTGGGAATCTTTGCCTCCTTCTAGTGGCAGGGAAAGGTAATTCCCAGGAGTAACGGATCGTGGACTCTCACCACCATGAAAGAAATTAGTTTATCAGGTAAGCATGAATTGTTTTTTTTTTACAATTATATTAGCTGTTTAAATATTAAAGGTACAAGACTCCATTATTTTTTCACCATTTCCTTTCATTCAATCTGAAAATTAGATTTCTAAATTCCACTGAGTTTCTATAAAGTAAAGTTTGAACTTTCTTTTCTATTTATCTCTTCGTCTCTTCTTAGGAGGACAATTAGGGACAAATATAAATCAGGCAATAAAAGAGACTGTGCAAACAAGGCTATGTGTTAAAGTAATTATCTAATAGGGTTTCCACACGAGACTTGTTTGGTAGTCTCTTTGAGTGCCTGTTTTATATCTGCCCCTAACTGTCTACAGCAGAAGAGGTAAATAGACATGAAACCTATTTTTTTTTCATGATTCAAATAGAGTACGCACATTCAAAAAACTTTTCAATGTAATTATATTATCAAATTTTCTTTATTCTCTTGGTATCCTTTGTTAGCAGGGACATGTCTGCCGCACTATATGGCAGCAGTTTTGCAAGAACACTAGATGGCGAATTATCTTAAAAAGGAACAGTCCCGGCGGTTCTGGTGGGAGGAGTTGTACTGAGCTGAGCACACGCTGAGGTTGGCGTGTAGCGAGGAGTGTGGAGCTCAGACACCCTATCTTTGATATCATCCCATGCAGTTGCTCCCGTTGCTGGTGTGGTTCGCACCCTAGGGAGCTGGGCTACAGCATCCTAAGCCCCTGCAGGAAACCGCAAAAAAAAACATTATTTGGCTCCTTGGTCAGAGCCACAATTGCGCTTGGAGTAATAAATAAAGAGGAAGGAAAGCGGCACCTAAGTTTCCCAATGTGAGCCTAAGCCTATAAACAAACACTCGGCTTACCTGGACCGTAGTTCCTGGGCTGGACCCCCCTGGAGGCACAAGCATTCCGACCGATGTGAGCTGGGCTGCTGCGGGACTTGTGCTGAAGATTTGGTGTGCTCGTTGTGGGGTCATATGCGTGGCCTCCTAGGGCACTGTATCTGGCATACTGTTGGTCCCGGTTTGGAAGGCGGTGGTTTCCAGGTCCTCCGTGAGTGGCGAGCTGGACAGGCTCAGGCGGAGTATTTTTGCCCAATTGAAAAGCTCGGAGGTGACGAGCCCTCCATTTTGCCCAATAGGATCTGGAGGCGTGTAAGGATCCAGACGAGACTCGATATACGGAAGCCTCCTGGGACTGTGGAAAGTCTGATAGATTTCCAGACCGACGAGGGGAGTGGTAAGCCTCACTACAGCTCGGCTGATAATTTGTCTTACTACAGCACACCTGCTAGTCGGACGAACAGTTTGCCCTGGACGGTGTGTCAGGTAATCGAAGGCACAGACCCAGTTTGGGTGTCTATGCCTGTAGAAGGGGACAAAAACAAAAAAAAAGTTTTGGACTTATCTTCATTACACTCTTTATGTCTGCAATGTGTGGAAAGACTATATGAACTTAGTACTAAATGTAAAGAGAATTTTTTTCTTTTTCCTCTGCGTTGAATATAGTTTGGCTGAAAGGAAAAAGGGAAAGGGGGTAAAAAAAAAATGTTTGCTTTGTGATAATGCTTCACTGTTTAGAGCCTCCTTATTTGACTCCCTTTGTGTTTATCTGCCAATCCTGGTGTTATTAGTAGGGTTACACCGATACCATTTTTGTATGACCGAGTACAAGAAACGATACTTGTTTTCAAATACTCGCCAATACCAATTACCAATACTTTTTTTTTATGTCATGTGACAGTTTACCAAGCACAATACAGACTAATTATTTAAGATTCCTTCTTTATAATTATAAAGGACTGTAATTCAAAAGACATTATGAAATAATAAAAAAGTTCACTGAACATGTTTATCAATAAAAAATATTACAATAAAATATTACATTTAAAGGGGTGATGCAATTGGGTTGTAGGGCTGTTATATAACATAAATCTGACATTTGTATGGAGGTTCGACTCTAAGTTGAACAGTCTTTCATTTTCCAAACTACTGCATGGGGCAGAAAGATATTTTTGGACCATTTTAGCCAGAGCTGGAAATCTGTTTATTAACTGCCCAGTACTTCAGGGGTTTGTCTGAATGAGATACAGTGATCTCTCTTACAATAATACAAATAACAGCAATTTGTATTGACAGAACAGTAGTAAACAATTTTTTATTTTAATCTCCACTCCAGTTTAAAATAAACATGCAGTTTGAAAAAAACGCCACAAGATAGCATATGGGTAGGAAGTGGAGGTATCGGTTTAAGTATCGGTGCATTTGCACGAGTACAAGTACTCATGCAAATACTTGGTATCGGTACCGATACTGATACTAGTATCGGTATCGGTGCATCCCTAGTTATTAGTGTATAAGCCAAATGTATGCTAATTGCTAATGTTTATGTTGCATAGTTTTAAATGATCTCCTAATTTGTTAACCCTTATTTAGGAGGAGGTGTTAGGAGTCTCATATGGTATTATATCGATTTTTTTCCCTAGGGCTTATACATAAGGGAAACTAACTATTAGTTCAATGTGGTGGGAAATCATATTTAAGAGGTTTAAGAATGACCATGAATAATAAGTAATTGAACTGCTGCTGGACGCCATTGAGATTAAGCCTAAACCACCAGTATCATCTTGATAAATCATTTATAGTACAAGCTGACAGGTCTTTACTAGTGAACAGATAAAAAGGTGGAAGGTGGATTATTATTCAGTACTTCAATTTAAATTAGAATATTAGGGACAGTAGAATTCTGTCCGGTCTGATTTCATGTGAATGATATATACCAGGCTCTTTTGTTTTTTGATGCACATTTTTTTTTGTTTTGATGTTTGTTTTATATATAGTTAGACACTAAGAGGGTAGAAGGGGGGGGGGGAAGGAGGAAAAGAGAAAGGAGAGGGGGAAATTTAGAAAAGAAAGAAAAAGGGGGGGTCTTCACATTTGTGTATTCAGATTCTACAGGATCTATATAATCACGTATTGGTTTGCCAGGTGTGTGCCTGGATTTGTGTGGTTTGTTGTTTAATTTATGCACTATTTGAATGGAAAGATATATCACTCAGGTGAAATCCTTTTCACCCATAATGCCTGCGAAAGTGAAAGATAAAAAAAATAAAACAATTGATACCAGTTTAGACAGCCCTATGGAACCCAGTAAGAGTGTGTTTGATATGCAAGAGCTTACAGCTAAACTCTTGGAAATGTTTTCTCCCCAATTTGAAGTGATTAAAAAGGAACTAGGGTCTATTTCTACTGAAATAGCCACATTATCGTCCGAAGTGAGACATTTTTCAACTAGATTAACAGAGGCAGAGACCAGAATCTCTGATTTAGAAGACCGGACCCATATATCTGCAGAGATTATTCAAAAACAAGATACTAAAATTAGAAATATGCAGCTTCGTCTGGAGGATCTTGAGGATCGCTCCCGGTGTAACAATATTAGATTAGTTGGCCTACCAGAATTACCAGAGTTCGAAGATCTGTTAAAATCTACTTCTACTACACTCCCCTTGGCTTTGGGGATGCCCCCCCAATCAGTACCGCTTATAATTGAACGGGTTCATAGACTGGGTCCTAAGAAAGACTCCTCAGATGGAGCTCTAAAAAATAGAGTGTGTTTATTTAAACTTTTAAAATATCAAGATAAGATTGAACTTATGAGACTCTTTAAAATGTCAGAACCTCCCCTATTCGGAAACTGTAGGATACTAATGTTTCAGGATTTCTCCTCTGAGACCTCTGCGAAGAGGAGAGCTATGGCCCCGTACTGTACACAACTTATAAATAAAGGGTTAAAAGCGCGGATGATCTATCCAGCGCGAATTATAATGGAAGATCGAGGTGTTAGACGCTCATTCGAGGAGGTCTCAGAGGTCAAAAAATATATAGAAACTCTGTAAGTGGATTTTAGATGAGGTTCGGTACCCAAATGAGACACAGGTCGAATTTTTTAGGAGGAGTCATACTGTGTAGGCAAAATTTGGTGTTGATCTTAGATAGGGTCAGCGTAATTGTTATATGTATATATGGTGTTTTGTTTTACGTGATGGGATGTATTTTTTTTTTCTCCCCCCCTCTCGTCCTCTTCTCTTGCCCCTCCCCTCGTGCCGTGTTTTTAAGGTATATTTACTTGCCCCCCCGGGTTGCTTTTATTTGATAGTCCGATGTTAGATGGGTGAGGGATTTAAAGTATTATCTTGGAACATAGGGGGAATAACCTCCCCCATCAAGCGTAAACTTGTTATCAAAAAATTAGCTAGCCATAAACCTGATATAGCCCTCCTACAGGAGACTCACCTTAATCAGCAAGAAGCAGCAAAATTGAAGACAAAGTGGGTAGGTGAAGTTATTTCTACATCTGGCCGAGCTAGAAAATGTGTATTAGCTATTCTTTTACATAAGGATCTAGACTACAAGATAATTAAAGTAGAAGTAGATGAGGCGGCTGGATATATTCTCCTCCAAATTCAATTAAAAAACGTGAAACTGGTGATTTGTAATGTGTATGCTCCAAATAATTTTTCCAGAGAATTCGGGGAAAATATAAAGTTGAAATAATTTCCTTTTGTTTCTGAGAATTTAATTTTAGGGGGAGATTTTAATGCAACTTTTTGTCCTATTCTGGATAGATTTTTTTAAAAAAAATAGTGCAGTGCACAATAGAAATGCGAAATTTTTAAAACAACTTTGCTCTAGGTTAAAACTAGTAGATGTTTGGCGTTTAAAAAATCCTGACAAGCTGTTATATTCATGTGAGTCTAAAGCGCATGGGACATTCTCAAGAATAGATTTTTTTTTAATCTCAGGAACATTATCGACGCAAGAATTAGAGACTGAGATAGGAGAAATTAGTGTCTCAGATCATGCCATTATCTCATTATTTCTTTTAGCAGGTAACAAAGAAAGGATTAAAACACCCAGATTTGTTTTCCCTCGCTATCTATATACTAACCCCAAATTTGTTAATTATTTTAAAGCGTCCTGGCAGCGTTATTATTCTGAAAATTGAAATTATATTAATAAGCCGGAAATCTGTTGGGAAGCCTTTAAAGCCGTTCTGCGGGGAGAGATTCAAGCATATGTGAGTATAGGAAAGAAGAAGAGTAGAGCACGAGAAATCCAAATTATAAATCAGGTCAGGAATGCTTATACAATATATTGTTCAAATCCCACAGTGGGTAATTGGGGGAGATAAGAGAAAGGAAAGAGACCTTTTCTTAAAACAAAAATTAGTAGAGGAAGAAATAAAAATAAATCTCCACTTTAAAGGTATACATGGGTGTTCAGCTAAATATTTGGCCAAACTTATTAAAAGTAGAAAAAAGAAAAATCTTATATTGGCAATTCAAACAGATAAAGGTAGAGCTACAGAAACTAAGGGGATTTCAGACATTTTCTACACTTATTATCAACAGCTCTATTCTGAATCTGTAATAGATAACATTAATCATAATAATTTTTGGGATATGTTAAAGGTCCCTAAATTATCTAATGAGGATCTGCTAGTAATTAATGCCCCGATTTCAACACAGTAAATCAGAAAGGCTATAGATAATTTAAAGATGAATAAAGCAGCGGGTCCAGATGGATTCCCCGCTGAATTCTATAAATGCCTGGGTGAAGAGGTACTATTGATACTAGAAAAAGTTTTTAATTTTTATTTTCGTACAATGAATCCTATTTAAAAATATTTCTCTGCTGCGAATATTTCACTCATTCTAAAGAAAGGTGAAAACCCGGAAGATCCGGCCTCTTATAGGCCAATATCTGTCTTGAATATAGACTATAAAATACTAATGGCGATTATTGCGGCAATAGTATCCAAGTGTCTACATAATATTATCCATCCAAATCAAACCGGATTTATGCTAGCCAGAAATCCAACAAAAAATACACGTAATTTAATTAATCTCCTGGATTATGCTTGGAATGTGGACCAGGGTAGGAAGAAGCCGCTATGGCAAGATGCTGCTATTCTTTCCCTGGATGCTATTAAAGCATTCGATTCAATTATCTGGGAATACTTATTCAGGACGTTAGAGCAATTCGGTTTTAAAGGAGAATTTTTACATTTCATCCATAGAGTATATCATAACCCAATATCCTTTTTACTTATTAATGGGACCCTATTGTCAAAAATAATTTTACAAAGGGGTACTAGGCAGGGGTGCCCGTTGTCCCCTTTACTCTTTAATATTGCACTAGAACCCCTAGCAATACGGTTTAGAGAAGTGTTAATAGGATGTCAGCTTGGCACACATTCCCTTAAAATCTTGCTATATGCGGACGATGTTTTATTATTTCTAGCTAATGTTCAGCAGTCTATATCGGTAGTCCTACAAACTTTGAAACTCTTCAGCTCGTTCTCCGGGTATAAGATAAATCTAGAAAAGAGTGAATTATTGTGTTTTAATAATAGACTGATAGTAACACCCAATATTCCTTTTAAACAAGTTGATTCTATTAAACATCTAGGTTTAGTTTTGCACAGAAATCCTAGTCATTGGTACAAAGCTAATTTTGAGCCTTTGTTTCAAAAGATCTCTGCAGATTTACAACTCTGGATGGCATTTCCACTGTCCCTGACAGTGCGTGTTAATTTAATTAAATCCATCATCTTTCCCCGTTTGTTATACCCGCTTCAGAACCTCCCTTTGTTTATATTAAATAAGGACTTAAAGTTAATCAATGCTTTATTTTCCAAATTCATCTGGAATAATAAAAAATCACGAATAGCTCTGGGGAGACTTATGCAAACTTCGGGAACAGCCGGTCTAGCGCTTCCTAATCTTAAACTTTATAATTTGGCGGCGTTGGTCAAAATAGCAATAGATTGGCTCGCCGGTTCCAATATCTTTTCATCTGAAGAGATAGAATCATTTTTAATTGCACCTTTCTCATTAAAAGCGATTTTACATTCTAAAGTACAGAAATTGCCGCAGAATGTTAGTTGTCTTGTCTCCATAAAGAATATAGTATATGCATGGCAAAAATTCTGTTCAATTCTAGACCTGGACTAATCTCTTTCAGATTTTCTACCTATTTTAAGTAACCCAAGTTTTCTTCCCGGGCTATATCAAAAAGTGTTTAAAGACTGGGCAGAAAAAGGGCTATATTATGTAAAACAACTTCTTGATGAAAACTATCAAATAGTATCTGCAGAGGATATCTTTAGTAAGTATGGTGTACCTAGATCCAACTTATTTGCTTATTTCCAAATTCGTCATTTCATTTTAGATCAGAAGTGGCAGGTTACACCTACAACGGCTTGGGCCGATATTAAACTTTGTATACAAAAATTCACCACAGGTGATGCATCGATTTCCTTGATGTATGACATTATGCTGAATAAGCAGAGCTTGCTCATTAGAGATAATTTATGTAAATCATGGTCTTCAAGAATTTCTTCGATAGATCATGAAAATATTTTCCAAAGCTTTAACTCACTGCATAAATGTAAAGTACCAGTGGCCTGGAATGAATCACATATGAAGCTGATTAATGATTTTTATATCTCACCATGGAAAATAAATAAGTTTTATCCTTCATCGGTTAACCCATGTCCACGTTGCGCACATTATAAGGCAGATACACTTCATATGTTTTGGACATGCCCTAAAGCTAGACAATTATGGCTGAAGATTATTTACTGGTTCAATAAACTATACAAAGTTACAATATCGTTAGCCGCGGAGGATATTATCTTTCTATATCCACTTAATGATGCTATTAATAGGAACACCATAAATAGTTTAAATACAATTATATTAGCAGTTAGATACTGTATTCTTAAAAATTGGAAAAGTAAGCATTTATCAGGATTAGCTTTAGTGTTTAAAACACTTTAAGATCAGATTGTTTTTGAATCATTCCATCTCCATGATGCCTCGGAGAAAAGAATTAAGAAGTTCTTATGGAGATGGTCACCTGTTATTTTAGCCTACCCAAGTGCTATTCAAAAATTGATTCTCTCCCACTTCTTATCATCTGTAAGCTTTGCGGAATTGACATTATTGAATGTCTTTCCACATAGTTGGATCAAGCAGCCTGGAGGGGTCTGTGTGGAGGTGTAGTTGGAGAGGAGAGGAATTGTGCCCCTTTTTTTTTTTCTCTCATTTTTGCTGTTGTTTTTTGTGTTTGTCCTTGTCTTGTCCTGTTTTGTCCCGTTATTTATTTTCGGTCTGTTCTATAGTAATTCTATATTTTCTTCCAAATAAGGAAGGAACAATTTAACAATTTAGTTTGGTTTCATATGTCTCCTTTGTTTATTGTTTGTTTTTTAATTCAAAGTATAAATGGACTTGGGGAGCTGTGATTCTCTCTTTATTATGATGGAAGCTGCGTCTCCATGAAAACCCAATGTATGACCTGCATTGCTAAAGTTGGTATTGTTGTTGTCTTTTGCTCTTCTATATCTGTTGAAGATAAGGAAAAAATAGGGGAAAATAGGAAGGGAAAAGACTTAAGGGAAGGGTCAGAAGGCAAAGGAAAGGAATGGAGTTATTTACTCAGAGTAGGATTGTAGTATTACAACTCCTCCAAAAAAAATATATTTAAGGTTGGGTGATTTATTGTTTTTCATTTGTCTCTCCCAATGGTGATGAGAACCGATTTGATTTTTTTTTATGTGTCCTTTCAATCTGTCAATTTGGTTAAATTCATGTCTTTTTTTTTTTTTTTTTTTCTTCTTTAAGAATTGTACGTAACAAATAAGTATATGGATGATGCTCTTGTATGGTTATTTGAAATATTTAGTTGGTTATTTTTGCTTTTCTTTTAATTATTTTTCAAAGTTAAATTTTATTGTACATAGCGCTAGTTGCTATTATCTGGAGAAATATATGTAACATAAAATATGTTGAACAGATTGTAACATTTATTTTGATTATTAATAAAGCTTTTTTTGAAACTCAAAAAAAAAAAAAAAAGAACACTAGATGGCAGCGGTTTTAAAAGAATGTTATACATTTGCAAGAACACTAGATGGCAGCAGTGTTTCCTGCTGATATCTCTTCTACAAAGAATACCATGAAAACAAAGCAAATTTGATAACGGAAGTAACTTAGAAACTTTTTTAAAAATTGTATTCTCTATCTGAATCACGAGAGACATTTGAGATTTTATGTCCCTTTAAGGTCAAAGATTGCAACGCCCATTACAGAAACTAAACCTGGAGACTTATACCTTTAATATTTAAACAGCTAATATAATTGTAAAAAAAACTATTATATTGCAAAGTTTTATAACTACACAAACATTTTATATTACAATCTTATGCTAATTTTTCTGCGTTCTCTTGGTATCTTTATTTGAAAAGCAGGAATGTAAGCTAAGGAGCTGGCCCATTTTTTTGTTCAGCACCTGGGTAGTGCTTGCTGATAGTATTTAGTAGAGTGAACAGTATATATTTGCCAAGCAATAGACCAAACTTAAAGGGACAGTGTACTGTCAAATAGTTTTTCCCTAAATGCGTTTATTCTCTGCAACTGGTTTAACAAATCATTGTAAAGTATATAAATTGATATTTGCCTTTCTAGCGCTCATTCACATTTCAAACAGTTTCCTGAAGGTTTATTCTAATACCTTATTGGGAGGTGATACCATCTTAAATTTTGGTCTCTGTTTAGTCAGTGCTTATGAAAGCCAAGACCAGGCAGTCAGAATATTTATTAGTAGGGACAAAATATGTTTGTTATATAATGCTCATTTCGAATCCACATTTAGCATGATACGTATGAGAGGTCTATAATATATATATATATATCTTTGCATATGGGTAATGCTTTTGCTCTGTAACTAATATGTCATGTCCATTTTCCTTTTCTCTTTGTGGTTCTAACGTTTTCAAATTGAATATGCTATTGTGATTCTAACTTTCTCTATTTAATCATGTATTTGTACCTTTAAATTTCATCAATTTAAATGCCATTGGTTTTATCCAATTATATAGCTGCTTTTAGCTTTAAATAGCACACACCTGTGTTTTTATCTAATTTAAGAAGAAGTGTGGAGACTTTTTGTGGATATTTCATCTTTATTTTCTACAATTTCGGGGCTTTAGGGGTCCGCTCTCTTTGAAGCCTGCCTGAACTCATAGAGGCCGAATTATCAAGTGCCTGTCGGATCAGGTCCGACAGACATCGCTGAATGCGGAGTAATACGCTCTCCGTATTCAGCATTGCACCAGCAGCTCACAAGAGCTGCTGGTGCAACGCCGCCCCCTGCAAATTCGCGGCCAATTGTCCGACAGCAGGGAGGGGTCAATTAACCCGATCATACTCGATCGGGTTGAATTGTGGAGATTCCTGTCCGCCTCATCAGAGCAGAAACACGGGCCCTCAAGCTCTGTATGGAGCTTGATAAATGGGCCTCAAAAGACGCAGTTCAACCCTTTCAGCAGTGTACGTCATTTATCTGAGGAACTTGGATTGGCCAGGCACTACGCTCACATTTGCTTGGTAGGAGGAGCTTTACGGCGATTTGAGAAGCGGATGCCGACGCTGTCTTTAGCTCTGTGTTGCTAACATCACCTACACCTTTGGAAGAGCCCTGCCCCCCCAGTGGAGTCTGTCAATGCATTTACTTGGGGTGAGTGAAGAAACACATTATAGCCGTGGATGACCGATACTCTATATGGGCTCCTATTGATGGCTGTGTTACAGCTGCTTGTGCTGTTATTATTCACTTGCCTAGTCCGTTAAAGCTGGGGCACTTGCTATACGGATATTCTTTATACTCTCCCCATATTACTCCTTACTGGATATTAAAGGTTTATGAGGGATGGAGTTGTTGTCGACTGAATGTGTAGTCTAGTCTCACCCTCTGTTGTATGCCTACAGTTGTTCTGCTTAAGATCCTATATAAATTGACGTACATATGGTTTGCTGAACATTGTTTCTCACAGTATATTTGCCTTCATCACTTATTTATAAATTGTTATGTCAGTTTTATTTTTGTATACTAAACAGCAGATTTTGCTCTTTGAAACCACAGCCCATTAAAAGGGTCTGAACTTGTAGGGAGATTATCTTATCTTTGTCTGTATACCAAAGCCCAGTATTTAGATAGAACAATTAAAAATGACAATTTTAGAACATATCACTTCCATTCCCTGCTGGTCCTTGTCTATGTATCTTTTCTATAACTAAGTATTTAAAGGGACAGTCAACACCAGAATTGTTGTTGTTTAAAAAGAAAGATAATCCCTTTATTACCCATTCCCAGTTTTGCATAAACAACACAGTTATAATAATACACGTTTTACCTCTGTGATTACCTTGTATCTAAGCTTCTGCAAACTGCCCCCTTATTTCAGTTCTTTTGACAGACTTGCATTTTAGCCAATCAGTGCAGACTCCAGGGTAACTTCACGTGCATGAGCTCAATGTTATCTATATGAAACACATGAACTAATGCCCTCTAGTGGTCAAAATGCATTACGATTAGAGTCAGTCTTCAAGGTCTAAGAAATTAGCATATGAACCTCCTAGGTTTAGCTTTCTACTAAGAATACTAAGAGAACAAAGCAAAATTGGTGATAAAAGTAAACTGGAAATTGCATTCCCTATTTAAATCATGAAAGCTTTTTTTTTGGACTTGACTGTCCCTTTAAGTATAGTACAGATTCAACGGGTAAAATCAGCTATTTCAGTTTACAAAATAAAGGTAAACGAGCTACGCGTAAACAACTTGATACACTACAGCAAGTAAAATAAATCACTGGGGGGAAAAATAAAACATTATTACAAGGCATGAAGGGAAGAGCTATTGTAATAAATTCATAGAAGTTAGTACAAAACAATACACAGTAAAAACTAACCAAGATATTAAATGTTTAATTAAATTTAAAAATAAAAAAATTGGTAATCGTGCAAAATCAATATCTTATGTTAACAAAACACATTAGTACAATTTTGTGGCTGTTCAACCTTTTTCTGAATGAGATTTTAAAACTTCGCCTGATACAGATTCATAAGAACAGTCAAAACGTTGATCTTCCATTTCAATATAAATAATGAGAATATAATCACTTTTTTATGAGAAAAAAATAATTTGATAAAGCAGAAGACTGTGTGGTCTATGCTCTTGTATAGCAGCTGGGACAACACCCTATATATTTGTAACTTCCAAATGCTCATTTTAACCATGATTTTCTGAGGGAGTGGGGTAAAAGTTTAGAGTCAGATACAGGGAGAAAGGCAGTAAATCAACCTTAGTGAAGCCTCAGCCCATTTGAACAGTGACTTGTGACCCTTCATTTAAAAGGGTGAATGTGAGAATGAGTATTGTAACTTCTCAGAAATGGGTGACCACAGCAAAAAAAATAAACAAAATGCACTGGAAAAAAAAAATGTCAACCCCCTTCTTGCCCACTCCCTTCCAGATGCCCCTGTTGTCAGATTTATATGGAAGGCGAGGCAACTGTGGCTCTATCTCAACTAGAAATAATTCTGTGCATTCATGAGACAACTTATCTGAAAAGGAAAACCTACTTTTACAAATAAAGGGGTTACTTTACCTTATGAAAAGCAGATTATTAATATAAAAAGTGCAATTTATTACTGTCATAAGGTCAATTTGATAACACATGGACTGAACATGTGACTCACTTTTCTCCTACATGGGACTGACACTTCAACCCATTAAAAATGTCACTGTCATTAAGTCACTTTGCTCCTACATGGGACTGACCCTTTATTAAAAATGTCACTGTCATTAAGTCACTTTGCTCCTACATGGGACTGACCCTTTATTAAAAATGTCACTGTCATTAGGTCACTTTGCGCCTACATGGGACTGACCCTTTATTAAAAATGTCACTGTCATTAAGTCACTTTGCTCCTACATGGGACTGACCCTTTATTAAAAATGTCACTGTCATTAGGTCACTTTGCTCCTACATGGGACTGACCCTTTATTAAAAATGTCACTGTCATTAGGTTACTTTGCTCCTACATGGGACTGACCCTTTATTAAAAATGTCACTGTCATTAGGTCACTTTGCACCTACATGGGACTGACTCGTTAACCCAATAAACATGTCCCTGCTATTAGGTGATTGTTTTGCTTTAAGCCACAAGTGATCGACATTCTTCAAAAATGTTTCCAAATCATTCAAAAGACACAATATATGATGTAGTCATTTATGGCACAAATTTGGTAATCTGCAAAAATTATCAAAATGTCACATTCAAAACTTGAATTGTTTACTACATAAGAGATCATTGTTTATTATTTGTACAAATACTGAATTAAAATCATGTCCTCTCTTTCGGTCCCACATAAGGATATGTCCATCGCCCAGGTGCCCGCACTTCTCAAATCAACCTTCGGAGCTCTGGACAGGTCTAATGCTACCTCAGGGAATGGACTCTGGGGGGAGAAAAAAGAAAATGGAAAGATGACTTTGTATCCTGACACATCCACATCTGATATTTAAAAAAACAGATATTGCTATAATATTTATACTACCGATAAAGGGCAATAATAAAACTCTTAAAGGGATACTAAACCCACATTTCTTTCATGTAATTAGCAAGAGTCCATGAGCTAGTGACGTATGGGATATACATTCCTACCAGGAGGGGCAAAGTTTCCCAAACCTCAAAATGCCTATAAATACACCCCTCACCACACCCACAAATCAGTTTTACAAACTTTGCCTCCTATGGAGGTGGTGAAGTAAGTTTGTGCTAGATTCTACGTTGATATGCACTCCGCAGCAGGTTGGAGCCCGGTTTTCCTCTCAGCGTGCAGTGAATGTCAGAGAGATGTGAGGAGAGTATTACCTATTTGAATTCAATGATCTCCTTCTACGGGGTCTATTTCATAGGTTCTCTGTTATCGGTCGTAGAGATTCATCTCTTACCTCCCTTTTCAGATCGACGATATACTCTTATATATACCATTACCTCTGCTGATTTTCGTTTCAGTACTGGTTTGGCTTTCTACAACATGTAGATGAGTGTCCTGGGGTAAGTAAATCTTATTTTCTGTGACACTCTAAGCTATGGTTGGGCACTTTTTTATAAAGTTCTAAATATATGTATTCAAACATTTATTTGCCTTGACTCAGGATGTTCAACATTCCTTATTTCAGACAGTCAGTTTTATATTTGGGATAATGCATATGAATCAATCAATTTTTTTCTTACCTTAAAAATGTGACTTTTTCCCTGTGGGCTGTTAGGCTCGCGGGGGCTGAAAATTCTTCATTTTATTGCGTCATTCTTGGCGCGGACTTTTTTGGCGCAAACATTTTTTTTCTGTTTCCGGCGTCATACGTGTCGCCGGAAGTTGCGTCATTTTTGACGTCTTTTGCGCCAAAGGTGTCGGCGTTCCGGATGTGGCGTCATTTTTGGCGCCAAAAGCATTTAGGCGCCAAATAATGTGGGCGTCATTTTTGGCGCTAAAAAAATATGGGCGTCACTATTGTCTCCACATTATTTAAGTCTCATTTTTTATTGCTTCTGGTTGCTAGAAGCTTGTTCACTGGCATTTTTTTCCCATTCCTGAAACTGTCATTTAAGGAATTTGATCAATTTTGCTTTATATGTTGTTTTTTCTATTACATATTGCAAGATGTCCCACGTTGAAACTGAGTCAGAAGATACTTCTGGAAAATCGCTGCCTGGGGCTGGAGCTACCAAAGCTAAGTGTATCTGCTGTAAACTTATGGTATCTGTTCCTCCAGCTGTTGTTTGTACTGTTTTGTCATGACAAACTGTTAATGCAGATAATATTTCCTTTAGTACTGTTACATTACCTGTTGCTGTTCCGTCAACATCTAATACTCAGAGTGTTCCTGATAACATAAGAGATTTTGTTTCTAAATCCATTAAGAAGGCTATGTCTGTTATTCCTCCTTCTAGTAAACGTAAAAAGTCTTTTAAAACTTCTCATTTTTCAGATGAATTTTTAAATGAACATCATCATTCTGATTCTGATAATGGTTCTTCTGGTTCAGAGGATTCTGTCTCAGAGGTTGATGCTGATAAATCTTCATATTTATTTAAAATGGAATTTATTCGTTCTTTACTTAAAGAAGTCCTAATTGCATTAGAAATTGAGGATTCTGGTCCTCTTGATACTAAATCTAAACGTTTAGATAAGGTTTTTAAATCTCCTGTAGTTATTCCAGAAGTTTTTCCTGTCCCTAGTTCTATTTCTGAAGTAATTTCCAGGGAATGGAATCATTTGGGTAATTCTTTTACTCCTTCTAAACGTTTTAAGCAATTATATCCTGTGCCATCTGACAGATTAGAGTTTTGGGACAAAATCCCTAAAGTTGATGGGGCTGTCTCTACTCTTGTTAAGCGTACTACTATTCCTACGGCAGATGGTACTTCTTTTAAAGTGAAGGTAAAGTTTATGTAATTTGAATATATCTATGTATTCCTTGAACATAGAATATGCTAATCGCTAACTTTATTTTATAAAAAAAATTATATTTGTCTTTTTTTAAAACTATATTTTTCCCTACCGTTCTGTCCATAACTCCTCCCAACCTCTACATCCGGTTTGTAATGTGCTGTTACGTATAGAGTGATCCTACCCGGCTCTATACGTAACAGCAGGACCGCGTTCACGATGAGCAATCTAACTGCGCATGCGCGATTCTAAGCGCACCCATCTCCCTTCAACCAACATTAACTGGCCTTAAGCAGATACAGTACGCATGCGCGAAACTAGAACGCCCGGTGTAGTCTTTGATTGAGAAATAGACTCTAGCGCATGCGCAGTATAGCGAGTGGGCGGATGACGTCGGGTCACGGGCACCTAACGGCCAGAAATTCAACTGGTTGCTCTAAAAACGTGACCAGAAATAAAAAAAAAAAATGCAGAGCGGGATGATTGTGAAAATCGGCAAAAAAGGATTTTAAATAGAAAATAAAGGCTTTTGAAGTAATAATGTAAAAAATCATGAATGAAAGTCCCATTCATTTTTAAAAAATAATTGGATTCTGTATCAGTGTCAAGGTAACTTTACCTTCACTTTAAGGATCCTTTAGATAGGAAAATTGAATCCTTTCTAAGAAAAGCTTACTTGTGTTCAGGTAATCTTCTTAGACCTGCTATATCTTTAGCGGATGTTGCTGCAGCTTCATCTTTTGGTTAGAAACTTTAGCGCAACAAGTAACAGATCATAATTCTCATAGCATTTTTATTCTTCTTCAACATGCTAATAATTTTATTTGTGATGCCATCTTTGATATCATTAGAGTTGATGTCAGGTATATGTCTCTAGCTATTTTAGCTAGAAGAGCTTTATGGCTTAAAACTTGGAATGCTGATATGTCTTCTAAGTCTACTCTGCTTTCCCTTTCTTTCCAGGGTAATAATCGTTTTCGTTCCTTTCGTCACAACAAGGAACAAAAACCTGATCCTTCATCCTCAGGAGCGGTATCAGTTTGGAAACCATCTCCAGTCTGGAATAAATCCAAGCCTTTTAGAAAATCAAAGCCAGCTCCTAAGTCCACATGAAGGTGCGGCCCTCATTCCAGCTCAGCTGGTAGGGGGCAGATTACGTTTTTTCAAAGAAATTTGGATCAATTCCGTTCACAATCTTTGGATTCAGAACATTGTTTCAGAAGGGTACAGAATTGGCTTCAAGATAAGGCCTCCTGCAAAGAGATTTTTTCTTTCCCGTGTCCCAGTAAACCCAGCGAAGGCTCAAGCATTTCTGAAATGTGTTTCAGATCTAGAGTTGACTGGAGTAATTTTGCCAGTTCCAGTTCTGGAACAGGGACTGGGGTTTTATTCAAATCTCTTCATTGTACCAAAGAAGGAAAATTCCTTCAGACCAGTTCTGGATCTAAAAATATTGAATCGTTATGTAAGGATACCAACATTCAAAATGGTAACTGTAAGGACTATCCTGCCTTTTGTTCAACAAGGGCATTATATGTCTACAATAGATTTACAGGATGCATATCTGCATATTCCGATTCATCCAGATCACTATCAGTTTCTGAGATTCTCTTTCCTAGACAAGCATTACCAGTTTGTGGCTCTGCCGTTTGGCCTAGCTACAGCTCCAAGAATTTTTACGAAGGTTCTCGGTGCCCTTCTGTCTGTAATCAGAGAACAGGGTATTGTGGTATTCCTTATTTGGACTATATCTTGGTACTTGCTCAGTCCTTTCATTTAGCAGAATCTCATACGAATCGACTTGTGTTGTTTCTTCAACATCATGGTTGGAGGATCAATTTACCAAAAAGTTCATTGATTTCTCAGACTCAGGTAACCTTTTTAGGTTTTCAGATAGATTCAGTGTCCATGACTCTATCTTTGACAGACATGAGACGTCTAAAATTGATATCAGCTTGTCGAAACCTTCAGTCACAATCTTTCCCTTCGGTAGCCTTATGCATGGAAATTCTAGGTCTTATGACTGTGGCATCGGACGCGATCCCCTTTGCTCGTTTTCACATGCGGCCTCTTCAGCTCTGTATGCTGAACCAGTGGTGCCGGGATTATACAAAGATATCTCAATTAATATCTTTAAAACCGATTGTACGACACTCTCTGACATGGTGGACAGATCACCATCGTTTAGTTCAGGGGGCTTCTTTTGTTCTTCCGACCTGGACTGTAATTTCAATAGATGCAAGTCTTACAGGTTGGGGAGCTGTGTGGGGGTCTCTGACAGCACAAGGGGTTTGGGAATCTCAGGAGGTGAGATTACCGATCAATATTTTGGAACTCCGTGCAATTTTCAGAGCTCTTCAGTCTTGGCCTCTTCTAAAGAGAGAATCGTTCATTTGTTTTCAGACAGACAATGTCACAACTGTGGCATACATCAATCATCAAGGAGGGACTCACAGTCCTCTTGCTATGAAAGAAGTATCTCGAATTCTGGTATGGGCGGAATCCAGCTCCTGTCTAGTTTCTGCGGTTCATATCCCAGGTATAGACAATTGGGAAGCGGATTATCTCAGTCGCCAAACGTTACATCCGGGCGAATGGTCTCTTCTCCCAGAGGTATTTCTTCAGATTGTTCAAATGTGGGGTCTTCCAGAAATAGATCTGATGGCTTCTCATCTAAACAAGAAACTTCCCAGGTATCTGTCCAGATCCCGGGATCCTCAAGCGGAAGCAGTGGATGCGTTGTCACTTCCTTGGAAGTATCATCCTGCCTATATCTTTCCGCCTCTAGTTCTTCTTCCAAGAGTAATCTCCAAGATTCTGAAGGAATGCTTGTTTGTTCTGCTGGTGGCTCCAGCATGGCCTCACAGGTTTTGGTATGCGGATCTTGTCCGGATGGCCTCTTGCCAACCGTGGACTCTTCTGTTAAGACCAGACCTTCTGTCACAAGGTCCTTTTTTCCATCAGGATCTCAAATCCTTAAATTTAAAGGTATGGAGATTGAACGCTTGATTCTTAGTCAAAGAGGTTTCTCTGACTCTGTGATTAATACTATGTTACAGGCTCGTAAATCCGTATCTAGGGAGATATATTATAGAGTCTGGAAGACTTATATTTCTTGGTGTCTTTCTCATCATTTTTCCTGGCATTCTTTTAGAATTCCGAGAATTTTACAGTTTCTTCAGGATGGTTTGGATAAAGGTTTGTCTGCAAGTTCCTTGAAAGGACAAATCTCTGCTCTTTCTGTTCTTTTTCACAGAAAGATTGCTAATCTTCCTGATATTCATTGTTTTGTACAAGCTTTGGTTCGTATAAAACCTGTCCTTAAGTCAATTTCTCCTCCTTGGAGTTTGAATTTGGTTCTGGGGGCTCTTCAAGCTCCTCCGTTTGAACCTATGCATTCTTTGGACATTAAATTACTTTCTTGGAAAGTTTTGTTCCTTTTGGCCATCTCTTCTGCCAGAAGAGTTTCTGAATTATCTGCTCTTTCTTGTGAGTCTCCTTTTCTGATTTTTCATCAGGATAAGGCGGTGTTGCGAACTTCTTTTAAATTTTTACCTAAGGTTGTGAATTCTAACAACATTAGGAGAGAAATTGTGGTTCCTTCATTATGTCCTAATCCTAAGAATTCTAAGGAGAAATCATTGCATTCTTTGGATGTAGTTAGAGCTTTGAAATATTATGTTGAAGCTACTAAGAATTTCCGAAAGACTTCTAGTCTATTTGTTATCTTTTCCGGTTCTAGGAAAGGTCAGAAGGCTTCTGCCATTTCTTTGGCATCTTGGTTGAAATCTTTAATTCATCATGCTTATGTCGAGTCGGGTAAAACTCCGCCTCAAAGGATTACAGCTCATTCTACTAGGTCAGTTTCTACTTCCTGGGCGTTTAGGAATGAAGCTTCGGTTGATCAGATTTGCAAAGCAGCAACTTGGTCTTCTTTGCATACTTTTACTAAATGCTACCATTTTGATGTGTTTTTCTTCTTCTGAAGCAGTTTTTGGTAGAAAAGTACTTCAGGCAGCTGTTTCAGTTTGATTCTTCTGCTTATAATTTCAGTTTTTTTCATTATAAGTTTTAAACTTTGTTTGGGTGTGGATTATTTTCAGCGGAATTGGCTGTCTTTATTTTATCCCTCCCTCTCTAGTGACTCTTGCGTGGAAGATCCACATCTTGGGTAGTCATTATCCCATACGTCACTAGCTCATGGACTCTTGCTAATTACATGAAAAAAAAACATAATCTATGTAAGAACTTACCTGATAAATTCATTTCTTTCATATTAGCAAGAGTCCATGAGGCCCACCCTTTTTTGTGGTGGTTATGATTTTTTTGTATAAAGCACAATTATTCCAATTCCTTATATTTATGCTTCACACTTTTTTCTTATCACCCCACTTCTTGGCTATTCGTTAAACTGATTTGTGGGTGTGGTGAGGGGTGTATTTATAGGCATTTTGAGGTTTGGGAAACTTTGCCCCTCCTGGTAGGAATGTATATCCCATACGTCACTAGCTCATGGACTCTTGCTAATATGAAAGAAATGAATTTATCAGGTAAGTTCTTACATAAATTATGTTTTTCTCTTTTGTGATTCAGAGAGAGCAGGCACGTTTAAGCAACTAATTTACTCCTATTATCAATTTTTCTTCATTCTCTTGCTATCTTTATTTAAAAAGCAGGAATGTAAAGCTTAGAAGCTGGCCCATTTTAGGTTCAGAACCCTGGATAGCGCTTGCTTATTGGAGACTACATTTAGCCACCAATAAGCAAGCGTAACCCAGGTTCTGAAACAAAAATGGGCCGGCTTCTAAGCTTTACATTCCTGCTTTTTTTTTTTTTTAAATACCAAGAAAACAAAAAAATTGATAATAGGAGTAAATTAGTTGCTCAAAATTCTTTGCTCTATCTGAATCATGAAAGAAAAAATTTGGGTTTAGTGTCCCTTTAACATATCAGAAATAATTATCTTTATAACAACATTTTATTAAAGGGACATAAAAACCAAAATGTTTCTTTCCCGATTCAGATAGACCATGTAATTTTAAACAATTTTCCAATTTAATTCTATTATCTAATTTGTTGAAAAGCATACCTAGGTAGGCTCAGGAGCTGTGAGCTAGCTGCTGATTGGTAAGTGCACATATATGCCTCTTGTCATTGGCTTGCTGATGTGTCCAGCTAGCTCCCTTTAGTGCACTGCTGCTCATTCAATAAAGGATACCAAGAGAATGAAGTTAAATTGATCAAATAAGTGAATTTGAAAGTTGTTTAAAAATGTATTCTCTCTCCGAATAATAAAAGTAAAATTAAGAAATTTGGGTTTTATGTCCCTTTGACAAGACATCATTTTTTTGTGCTGCCACTACAAGTTTATTCTATTCTGTATAGAATTACCATTTTGACCATTAGTGACAACTGCACTTGTCACTCTTAAACCAATAAAAACACAGTGCTATCATGGAGGCAGACCCAAATATCTTAAAGGGACAGTAAACACTATATACAATTTTTTAGTCATATTATTGAGGTTATTCCCCACTTCCCCCAGGATGCCTAAAAAATGTTATTGTAGGATGCCTCAATATCGAGGCATCACTGCAATAACATGAAAGCGTCTGGATGCGATCAGGATCGCTTCCACCACTTGAATCCACAAACGACGTACAGGGTACTCGGTCGTAAAGGACCGCTTTTTGTACGACGTACCCTGTACGTCGTTGGTCCTTAAGGGGTTAAACATCTCACTACTTGGCTATTTGTAAAACTGAGGTATGAGTGAGGTGGGAGGGGTATTTATAGGCTCTGAAATTTCAGAAACTTTGCCTCCTCCTGGTAGAAAATGTATATACCATTCGTAACAGCCCGTGGACTCTCACCACCATGAAATAAATGAATTTATTAGGTAAGTTCTTACAGAAATTAAGTTATTTACTGTTATTTAATTGCTACTGTGAGCTTGCGTTAGCAATAACCAGCCACTTGTAATGGCTGGTTATTTATTGTGCACCCGTAAATTGGCGAAGTTGCCTATTTACGGGGGCTCGATAAACTAGAACTCCACTTATAATCTAGCCGTACATGTTTAAAAAAAAAAAAAGAACGAAAATAAATGGATCTCAGCTCACTTACTTTATGCAAGCACAAAAGTATTGGAGAAAATGTATTCTTGTTGTTTTTTGTTTGTTTGATTTTTTTTTGTACATGTTTATTTGGTCTGATGTTACTCCAAAACATCAATGGATGGACTAGTAAAATTCCCCCCTGACTAGTAAACTACATTGTTTTTTATTCACTCTGTGTGTTTTTCTTTTTTAAATTTATTCTTTCTTTCTCTCTCTCTCTCTCTCTCTCTCTCTCTCTCTCTCTCTCTCTCTCTCTCTCTCTCTCTCTCTCTCTCTCTCTCTCTCTCTCTCTCTCTCTCTCTCTCTCTCTCTCTCTCTCTCTCTCTCTCTCTCTCTCTCTCTCTCTCTCTCTCTCTCTCTCTCTCTCTCTCTCTCTCTCTCTCTCTCTCTCTCTCTCTCTCTCTCTCTCTCTCTCTCTCTCTCTCTCTCTCTCTCTCTCTCTCTCTCTCTCTCTCTCTCTCTTCTCTCTCTCTCTCTCTCTCTCTCTCTCTCTCTCTCTCTCTCTCTCTCTCTCTCTCTCTCTCTCTCTCTCTCTCTCTCTCTCTCTCTCTCTCTCTCTCTCTCTCTCTCTCTCTCTCTCTCTCTCTCTCTCTCTCTCTCTCTCTCTCTCTCTCTCTCTCTCTCTCTCTCTCTCTCTCTCTCTCTCTCTCTCTCTCTCTCTCTCTCTCTCTCTCTCTCTCTCTCTCTCTCTCTCTCTCTCTCTCTCTCTCTCTCTCTCTCTCTCTCTCTCTCTCTCTCTCTCTCTCTCTCTCTCTCTCTCTCTCTCTCTCTCTCTCTCTCTATATATATATATATATATATATATATATATATATATATATATATATATATATATATACTGTGAGTGCCCTTTCTTGGAATACTTTATATATATACATTTATATATAATATATATATATATACTGTGAGTGCCCTTTCTTGGAATACTTTATATATATACATATATATATAATATATATTATATATATAATATATATATATCTCGCTCTCTCCTGTAAGAGCCCTTTTATGGAATACATATATATATATTCATTTACATTTGTAGACTATGAGGTATTTCATACATTCTGTATTTGTAGATTCTACAAAGTATCTATTTTATATTAGAGAGTAGCAATGATGTGGCGACTGGTTTCTTTATTTGTATAAGAAAAACAAACTCTAGCTGTACCATTTACTGAAGTCAAGGGGTGTTTTCCTATATTATACAGACTAATATTAGTTGTATTTACATATTCTGCCACAATGTTTTTTTATGCTTTTAAATCAATTCCAAAATAACATATTTAAGAACAAGACTTATAAATAATACAAAATATAATTTAATATGGATACAGAAACAAATATATCATTTTATACTCACCTGATAATTATGTATAATATATGGTCTGGTTGGTTAAAATTAAATCTGAGGGGGGAAAAGAACATATGTGTTAAACTATGTAAACATGACAGTGTGAGGTCTGAATTAATTTTTATAAATCTTACATTTTTTTTTTAAAATAAAATACTATGCAATAATACCAGGCCAACCACAATAAACAAATATCAGAGCAGTGCGTAGAAATAGCTTAAAGGGACATGATACCCACATGTTGAAGCACTTGAGAGTGATGCAGCATAGTTGTTAAAAGCTGACTATAAAATATCACCTTAACATCTCTATGTAAAAAAGAAAGATATTTTACCTAAAAATGTCATAAGTATTCAAACCCCATTGTAATGGACTTTAAGCAGCAAATAATTATGCCTGTCCCAGGACTTGCTAGGCAGCGTGCCTCATGCACATTCATGTTATTTCCCTATTCAGTTTAAGGAAGTCTACTATGAAATCTCATGAGATCACAGTAAAAGAGTTCATGACCTTAGCACTGCTGATGCTGATTGTCTGCTGTTCATTTCTTCATTTTTATTTTTAACTGAACTTTTTACCTAGCACTTACTCTGGGGAGCTGAGGAAATTGTGAGGTAAAATATCTTTCTTTTTTACATAGAGATGTTCAGGTGATATTTTCCTCTCAGCTTTTTACAGTTATGCTGCAGCACTTTCAAGTGATTTAGCATTTAAGTATTATGTCCCTTTAAGTATAGTATGCCAGAAATTAGAGTTTTATAGGGCAGTGCTGTAACATAGTGGCAGATCTGGCTTAACTTCACCTTAAAAAGCTGTAATGTGAAACGCGTCAAATGGACCTTTATTTTTAACTATACTGTAGTATGCTTCAAATGTCATCTGACTCAACATACTACAAAATGCTACAAATTGACAAATGGTAAAATGTATTAGAAAATTGTATTCATTCATCAATAAAAAGATTTACACCATATTTATCATAACAATGATAAAAATAATAAATTTCCTCAAAATGTAATGTTAAACACAAAGTCCTTAAAATGTATTAGCATTACTTTTGTGGGTATTTCAAAGTATCAAAAAAATAAAATAATAGAAAAAGGGGAAAAATATATTTTAACAATCATAATAGATTTGCAACCACGCATTTCACAAACAGATGTGTTAAAAAGCAAGCAAAAAATACTGCAATCATATAGCTCACAAAAAGATAAGTTGTTAAAAAAGAATGGAAAACAGATTGTAGCCACTTATTTCACTAGAAGTGGTAATATTCACACGGTTAGTAAGTTTGTTGTATAACAACGCAATTCACGAGAGCGGGCATTCTTAAAAAGAATGTCAAACAGACTGCAAATAAACTTTTTGTATAAAACAAAAAAATCGTTAACTAGGATGTTCAACAGATCACAACCAAGAATTTCACCAGGATAGGGTTTGGGCTTGTTATGCTTGGTGAATAGACTGTAATTTCACAAGCAGAGGAATCCCTAAGAAGCAATGCGAATATAGTGAAGCCACCGCTGTTCAACATGCTTGTTAACAAATACTCTTTTCTTGTAAATTGGCTGCACCATGTTTTCTGAGCTTGTTAAAGGTTCCTCTTCTTGTGGAATGTGTGGTAACAGTCTGTTCATCGTTGGGACACTCAAGTCAAAATTAAACTTTCATGATTCAGATAACGCACACAATTTCTTTCCTAAGATACGGTGAGTCCACGGAATCATCAATTACTGTTGGGAATATCACTCCTGGCCAGCAGGAGGAGGCAAAGAGCACCACAGCAAAGCTGCTAAATGTCACTTCCCTTTCCACAACCCACAGTCATTCTCTTTGCCTTTGGTGCAAGATGGAGGTGAAGTTTTTTGGTGTCTGAAGAATATTGGATTTATTTCACTTCAAATCAAGATTTTATTATTTTGCCCTTTAGTAGGGCAGTGGTGGCTTTAAAGCAGTTAGGAACTTGTAAGGTGGGCCTTGCTGCGTTTTCCTAACATGTTGCTGCCCTGGTATAGAAAGCCTGAGTAGGTTTACTCTGTTTTTTTCTACAGGTCGCTGTGAGGAGTGTCGTCCACTCATACCAGGCAAGCTGTCTACATACCGGACAACTAGATGCAAGTAAGTGCCTATTGTCTTCTGGGGCTGGGAGGCTGGCACTTCAGAATCTTTTTAAAATCAAGGGCTCTCTGCAATTTTTTAGTGAGACATAGAATCCTTAGTTGAGGATTTATTTTAAGGCATTTTGCAGGCACTAAGAGTCATGTGGCAGGAGACATAGTTAACTCCCTTCATGGATGGAAGGGGTTAACTTCTTAATTATTTATTAAAAAATAGGCTCATGTATTTCGTTTAGAGGCACAGACAGTGCCTAAGGGGTTAATGTCTCCTTTATTTATCTTATATTATTTTGAGAGTGCATAAACGATATTGTGGATATTGCAAGCTCTACAGGGAAGAGATGTTCAATTGCACAAGTTATGAGGGTGAGACGCTTTGTTTTTCTGGTGCCTTTATTTAGCCGTTTTTATTGTGGTTCTGTGCATAGAGAATGAAGCGCAATGTTGAATATATTTTTCGCGCTTCATTCCTTTGCTGCTGCCGTGTCCCCGCCTTGGTTCTTTCACTGAGGTGATGCGGCGCCATTTCTGTCTCGCCGGGTACGATCACATGACCCACCCCATTTTCAGTCTGCTCCATCTGTTAATCAGGGCTCCGATAGATCTCCCTGTTTCTTAGTACATCAAAAACAGTCAGACTGAGATCTTCAGTGTGAACCAAGGAACTCAATTTTTAAGGGATACTGAACTAAAAAAATGTAATCTACGGATTTCAATTCAACTGTATCTGGGAGATTTCTATGAATGCTTCGTTCATAGTGAATTTGGAACGTTCCATATCAATGGGAATGGTTTTTTTGTTTGTTTTTTATGATCTCCACCATATACTGTATCCTTTATATTGTGTATGCTATAGCAGATACCCTCCTGGAGAGTCAGTCTAGAATGTACTTGTTTGTTTATTTATCTGTTGATTTAAAGTGACAGTTTTGTCTTTAATAATAATATTTTGAATTTTTTAAATATTATATGGTGAATTCTACATGACCTCTCAATCTTTCATTTTAGTGACAGCTTGGTTTTTTAATATTAAAATATTAAATGGTGAATTCATCATGTCCTCTCAGATTTTTCTTTTCCAATGAATTCTGTTTGGTTCTCAGACACCAAATATTGTTTTTAAATATGCAATTATATGTGTTGTTCCTCGCTGGATCTCTTGAGTTAGAGATAAAGCGTTGCCTCTGAGCTATTGTCTCCTAGAATGATGCTGTTTAGGCAATGCCACAGCTTTCCCCTGATACGTCCCAAGCCTCTATGGTGTCACATGCAGTGCCCTCATTTGCAGCTCAGGTATCTTCGGTGGTATCTGCAGCTTTATCTGTTTGTCCTTACCTACACGGAAAATGCAAGAGGACATTTAAAGTTCAGATAGTATGGTTTCTGCTCTACTTTCTGCTACGCAGGTGTTTCTCTCTCCTAAGTTTGGTGAGGAAGATTCGCAGGTAATTTCTGAGAGTGAAATCTCAGATTTGGACAGTATAATTCCTTCATCTGATGCCGAAGTCATTTCCTTGAGATTTATGCTTGCACACCTCGTGTACTGTTAAAGGAGGTTTTAGCTATTTGGACGACATCGATATCCCTGTCGTTCTCAACCCTTGGAAGTTTTGTAAACTTGATCATTTATATTATGTTCCTTCCTTTGCGGAAATGTTTTGAGACGTGCTATGGAAATTTTCACAGGTGTAGGAGAAGCTAGGGATAACTTTCTCCCGGTCTCCCATCCTTTAAGGGATTTTCCTGTTGTTGACCCCATTAAAATGCACGGTGCCCTAAGTAGAAGTGAGCTTTTCTACTACAGCTCAGATCATTTTTATCCCTATGGAGGGTAGCTGATCCTTTACGGATCCATGGATAAGAAGCTTGAGGTTTGATTGTTCATTTAGAGAAATGTCTTATCTCATCTTATTAGACTTGCTGTACTAGCCCCTGGGCATTGTGGCTGAATTCTCGGTCAGCTGAGAAGCCTACCTGTGGTTTATGCTTTTTAGTTCTGCAGTTGTAGGTTCAATACTTTATGTTTCTTCCAAATCCACGCTTCGAGCGTCTCCTTTTAAGGATGAGACCTTGTTTGGACTTGGTCTAGCAGAATTATCCTCTGACTTTAAGGGTACAAAAAGGGGTTTCCTACCTCACATCAACAGAGTAAGACTAAAGGAAAGTTTCTTTTTACTCTTTCTGCAGGGTCAGTCATGCCTTTTGGAGTCCAATCTAAGATTTCCTCCCAGAGGCAGATTTCTCTTCTAGAGTATCTGCAATCCAGGTATGATGAGAGGCATTCATTGAACAGGGTTCAGGATCTTCCTCTCTGGGAGTGATAGTTCCAGTCCCAGTTTGGGAACGGGATCTTGGTAATTACCTCAAGTAACTCAGATTCTGACCTTCAAAGTAGTATTCTTTCTCCTTTGTTTTAAGAGGGCCTGTTCATATCGAACATAGACCTGAAGGTTTTATTGTTCCCTGGATTTGGGATCTTCTCAAGTTTCTGAGTTTTCGTCTTCCTAGACAGACTTTTAGGTGTTGGGGTATTGCAAGGGTGTTTTTCTGGACAATATATGGTTCAGGTGTCATCCTTACATCCTTCTGTTTAGGTTACCTGTCTTGTTCCTCCCTTATCATTGGTATTGGTTCTGTGGATTCACTGTATCTTAGACAAGAAAACAAAATTCTTACCTGATAAATGTATTTATTTCCGGATACAGTAAGTCCCCGGCCCACCCTTTATTTTAAGACAGTTATTTTTAACTTTAAACTCAGGCACCTCTACACCTTGTGTTATTACCTTTTTTTCTATTTTCCTTCAGTCGAATGACTGGGGATTGTGGGAAGGGAAGTGACATTTAGCAGCTTTGCTGTGGTGCTCTTTGCCTCCTCCTGCTGGCCAGAAGTGATATTCCCAAAAGTAATTGATGGTTCCGTGGACTCACCGTATCCGGAAATAAATACATTTATCAGGTAAGCATAAATTTTGTTTTTAAACAACTTTCCAATTTATTTCCATTAACAAAATGTGCACAGTATTTTTATATTTACACTTTTTGAGTCACCAGCTCCTACTGAGCATGTGCAAGAATTCACAGAATAAACGTATGTGCATTTGTGATTGGCTGATGGCTGTCACATGATACAGGGGGAGTGGAAATAGACATAACATTGAAATTTGCCAGAAATAAATCTAACGTTCAGACTAAGTGCTATTGCATTGTCTTGTTATCATGCAAATCCACTGTATTTACCGGTCCTTTAACAAACCCTCTCATGGTGAAATGTGAGTTCCAATCTATTCAACATGTAAAAATGTAAAATGTTTTTTCCTTTTATGTGTTCCCAGTGATTTATTTTACCTACTGAAGTGTATTAAATTGATTACAAATAGCTAATTTACCTTTATTTTGTCTTTTGAAATAGCTATGTTTTCCTGTTACAGCCCCACATATACTGAAATATCAGTACTTAAAATGGACAGTCTATTCAAAATTAATCTTTCATGATTCAGATAGGGCATGCAATTTTAAACTACTTTCCAATTTACTTTTATCATAACATTTGCTTTGTTCTCTTGGTATTCTTTGTTGAAGCTAAACCTAGCTAGGCTCGTATGCTAATTTCTAAGCCCTTGAAGGCCACCTCTTATCTCAGTGTATTTTAACAGTTTTTTTCACAGCTAGACAGTGCAAGTTCATGTGTGCCATATAGATAAACCTTGTGCTCACTGCCGTGGAGTTATTTATGAGTCCGCACTGATTGGCTAAAACACTTAAATAAGGGGGCAGTCTGCAGAGGCTTAGGTGCAACCTTATTTGTAGCTTTGTTATACAATGTTTCAAAACACTGCTGCCATAGAGTACTAAAGACTTGTGCACACTCCTGAGCTCTTCAATAAAGGATACCAAAGAACAAAGCAAATTTGATAACAGAAGTAAATTGGAAAGTTGTTTAAAAATGTACGCTCTATCTGAATCATGATAGTTTAATTCTGACTTAACTCACCCTTTAAATACATTTAAAGGGACATTATACAAACAAAAAATATGGGATATTTAAATAAAGAGTGCAAAGAAAATAAAGTTTGTAATAGACACCTTAGGAGAAATTTGTGGCATATTTTGTTGTCAATAGACTCCTAAGCAGCATGTGCCTAAAGAGGAGTAGGTTCAGAACAAGTTTATCTTTATCAATTAAAGATCTCTCAATAAACGAGAAATAGTAAAGGATTGGGAGTACCACATTGGCATCCCATCCTAACACAAGAGACCCCTAGCAGGGCCTCCTGAGTCATCCT
Source organism: Bombina bombina (assembly GCF_027579735.1). NCBI lineage: Eukaryota > Metazoa > Chordata > Amphibia > Anura > Bombinatoridae > Bombina > Bombina bombina. The sequence continues at coordinate 523,813,745 of NC_069505.1, read as the reverse complement.
GAGTCACAAGGATGAATTAGGCAAATAAACAGTTGGAACTTTTTAAATAAAGAATAACACATAAAAAATGTTACTGTCCCTTTAAATTTTAAACTGTAACTTTTTATTTTTCTGTGCAGAAGTAACTTATTAGATTAGCATGCAAATATAGCATAACGTATCTACACCTCAGTATAATCTTGCTGAGGTGCCATCTGAATAATACATTGCAAACTTTCTTTATTACCAAAATGTACATAAAATAAATGTTACTTCTGTAATCATAAACAGATCCGGACTGCAGCTTTTTTTTATATAGCCCCACATATATAAAGAAAACACTCAAGACTGAGCTAGAATTAAATAGTTGCTCTACCTTCCGTTAGATCGGAATTGATGTAGAGTGCGCAGCCTAACACAGCCTTAAACATAGCTCCGCCCCTCGTGGGCGTGATAACACTATCTCCCAGTCACCATGCTATTGTGCCTAGAGATAGATAGTGCAGCCCAAAACTAGCTCCGCCCATCGTGGGCGTAACCACCAACAATCTCCCGGTCGCCATTATTATGTATTAGAGATAGGCCATCGGGAGCTAACTGAACCCTTTCTGCAAACCCTGTTGCCAACTTGGGGATAAATCTTGCTACCGCATGTAAGATAGCACTAGAGCCCCAATCTGTGACCCACACAAACACCTCCTCCTGAGTCCCTTTAATTTTGCTCAGTCCAAGGTATTGCCCAGAGTAAAAGCCACCTTCTATTTCTCAGCCCCAGTGCCTGTTAATGTGCTGTCACAGGATCCCCTCCTCTATCTAGATAGGAGTTTAGTTATGTCCCAATAAAGTGCTCCACTTCCTCTGAGGTTCTCCAGACCCAGAATAAAAAGTCAGCACTTAACTTTTAATTCTGCCCGACAGCAGGGCAGCTCAGCAGGTTTAAGAGGTCCTCTCCCTCACATGGACCTGTGGAAAAAGAAATCTTACTTAGGCTATCAGGGTTAGGGCACCATATATGTATGGGAGGCGCAGTGAGAATTATGTCCCACAAGTTCCCATTGCTCTAAAGCCACCAAAATCTCTACTGAAGAGACTGATATGGACTACGGCTACACCCTAGAACAAAGCAACACAATCTTGTACTACTTTAAAAATAATAAACTCTTGATTGAAGAATCTTATCTAACACCTAACTTTACCACATCCTATCACTAACGTAGGCAAAGAGAATGACTTGAGTGGGAGGAAAGGGAGGAGCTATTTAACAGCTTTGCTGTGGTGCTCTCTGCCGCCTCCTGCTGACCTCCCACTGCGCTGACACTTTTAGTCAGCTTGCAAAAAGCCTGTACCTTGGAGCCTTTGTTCTTTTATATATTAGAACTCTTATATTCAACCCTCAAGGAGAAATTGTAAAGAGAAGCCGGGTGCCTCCCTCCCCCACCGGTGCTGCGTGGGAGGTCGAGGCTGTTTTTGCTCATTCTCTCTGTTTTGCTGACAAAATATTTTGAATACTGCCTTTAGCACTAACAGGCTTGCAGCAGACTCTTTACTTACCCCTCCCTCCCCCACCGGTGCTGCGTAGGAGGTCGAGGCTATCGCTGCAGATCAACACTCTCTCATTTACAAAGGAACTTGTCCTGACTTTCCTGGCTAGATTATCTACAGCAGAACGGTGGTCTCTTTGTATACCCTCTTCTCCCCTACCGAAGCTGTGAGGGAAGTGGAGACTACCTGGGGTCACGGAACCGCACTACCAAGCAGGGAACGATGGCTGTCTGAAGCGGTCCTATCGGGTACTGGCCTTGAGGCTTACTGGAGACTCACCTGCTCCCCCCTCCCCCACTGGTGCTGCGCGGGAGGCTGGGGCTGTGCCTGGTCGGCTCTGGAATCTGCGGCTGTGGCCCCTCTTCGTGGCGCTTCTGGATCTCTCCGCCCCGACTGTCTGTGGAGATGTAGGTGAAGGCTGGATCAAGAGGCGGCTCTGTCGGCAACCGGTTCCTTTCTTCTTATCTTCGCTCTCACTGGAGGAGCTAGTCGGAGCTGCTTGATTCCTCAGAGACATAGCGGGCTGGGTACCGATAGAGCGGCAAGGAAGGTGGCTGTATACCATGATCTCCTAATAGGTACCTATAACTTTGGCGATATCACATTTAAAGGCTGTCTTCGTGCACTTACCTGGTCATTGGGCGCATGTTGTCAAGTGGAAGAAACCAGGTAAGGTAAAGATTTACACACACACAAAAGAGCCGACCGAACCTTATTAACTATATAGAGAATTGTGATAGCTAGCCACGGCTAGCTGAAAGTAACTCTATAATATTTCTTAAGCTCACCTGCGGTACCCACAGAACTTTTGCCTGTTAATGACTTATTGGGACATTTGAATCACAATATTCTTTGGCTAAAACCTTTTATAAAACCATACCTGACATAGTATGGCAAAGATGTTAATGTTTAGAAAAGTGCAAAATATGTTTAATATGTAATAAGATATTGTACCTTTTTTTTTTCTTTATTTCTCTAAAAACAACCTGCTTCTATATCTAGGGAATTCTTGGTTAGGAAGCAGGTCTCTGAAAATATTTCTGGGTCTTAGGAGAAGAAAAGGAAGGCTACCTAGTATAATTTAGGAAATAGCTACTTGCTAACCAAGGAAGTTGCTATAATCTTTGTTGAAGGCATATTATTTCTTACTACTGGCTGGAGAGGAAATATATATAAAAGCATAAAAGATCCTTAGCCTCATTATATAATAACTCTCCTCTAAGAATAAATCTCTTATCTCTCCTGAAAATAAAATTCCTTCATCACTGCGTAGGGAGAAGGGTTTTATAGGAGTATAAAGATTCTCAGTCATTCTCTCCTACAAAAAACAGACTTCCCATTCTCCTTGCAAATAAAACAAGCAAGTGGAATTGGAGGAATCAAGCTCTAGTTAAGCTACTGTGTAGATATCTGCTTGCTAGCTTTTTATAATTGCTGGAATAATATTAGCACTCTGTTGGTTATAAACTTAAATAAGATACTGATTCAGATACCTTTAGAGGTAACATCTTTCTTATATACTACTATATATATTTTATAATAGGAACCAAGGTGGCTTTTTTTTCCCTCTTTTTGGCTATATTATTTAGATAACTAACAAATCGACCTGACATACTCTCTGATCCTTGCATCCTTGGCTGGACTTACTCACAACAGAATAGCACTGGTTTAACTCACATCGAATTTCGCCCCTTTTTTTTTTTTTTTTTTTTTTTTTCTCTTTCCCTTCCCCACTCGACCATCACTGGACACATACCCTTCCTCACTTATCCACCTGAGAACGTTTTCTTTTACAGGACCTATTACTACAATCACCTCATTTCCTACACTACCCTTCACGCAGAGGAAACTGCTTCACTATATTTCTTTTTTTATATATTACTCTCACTGGCACATGGATAAATTTCTTCACGCTTCACCCCGGAATCCCTCTCCAGCCATGGCAGCAAGACAGAGAGACAGGAAAGTGAAGGGCAATCAAGAGGTTGCCACCGAAGCACAACCAATTTTGCTAAATGCACCAGTTATGCAAGAAACAACCAATATTCATAGTTTAGTGGCTAGCATATCTGATGCGCTCTCTCCTAAATTTGAAGCTCTTAGAGCTGAAATCAAACAAGATTTTCTTTCTCTGACACAAGAGGTTCGTCAATTTTCCAACAGGTTGCAGGAAGCCGAACAAAGAGTATCGGACCTGGAAGACCTAACGGTTGCACATAGTTCTAACCTAGAAGGTGTAAATATTAATATACAGAATATTCAAAACAGATTAGAAGATCTTGAAAACCGTTCTAGAAGGAACAATATAAGAATTATAGGTCTACCGGAAGAACAGCAATATGATAACCTTGTCAATTTTATCTCAGAAACCTTGCCTATAATTTTAAAGATGCCATCTACCTTATATCCCATTCCAATAGAGAGAGAGCATAGAATAGGCCCATATCGTCCTGATAACAAAGGCAGATCTAGGCCTAGGCCTGTTATTGCTAGAATACTAAATTTTCAAGATAAACTTATGTTATTTCAGCATTACCGCAAACAACAACCTGTTAAAATAGGAGATACTACAATTCTGATGTTTCAAGACTTCTCCGCTGATACTGCAGCAAGGAGAAGGGAGCTTGCCCCTGTTTGTTCAAAATTGATACAAAAAGGGTTTCAGGCAACCATAATATTTCCTCATAAATTAAAGGTCAAAGTTGGCGAGGCCACGCATTTTTTTGAAGAAGCTCATCTGGCTGAGAGCTTTTATAATACACTGGGCTCCTAGGTCTTATAAACATGATTGAATTCCATCTATTGGATTAAATATAATACACAGGCTTTTGCTTATGGGTAAGACCGCGTCTCTTCTAGACGCGAGTCCTATGGTACAACTCCCACCCATGCAGAGAATGTTTTTACTGTATAAATGTTTTGTGTTTTTTTTTTTTTCTTCTCTTCCTTTCCTTCACCTCCCTCCTTCTTATCTCATAAATGAATAAACGGAAAAATAATTACAAAATAGTGTCATGGAACGTAGGTGGTATATCTACCCCCATAAAGAGAAAGGAGATTCTCAATCACCTACGAAAAATTCAGACTGACATAGGCTTTATTCAAGAAACCCACTTATCAGCTGAAGAATCTTTAAAACTTAAAACAGCATGGGTAAAAGAAATATATTTTGCACCTAGTGTTAAGAAGAAAAGGGGGGTCGCAATAGTAATAGGTAAGAAAATTGATACTGAAGTTTTGCATGTTGAGCCTGATCCTGAAGGGAGATATGTTTTATTGAAAATAAAGATTGCCCAGAGGATGTATACGCTGTGTAATACATATGGCCCCAATGTAATTGATCCAAAATTTTGGAATGTTTAACAGACCAAATTATTATCCTACACAGAAGGCTGTCTAATAATGGGAGGAGATTACAATATGGCTCCACAATGCCCGATTGATAGACTAAGGCGTAATGTCAAGCAGTTAAAACAAAAAAAAGATAATGTAGAGGGTAAGATGTTTAAAAAAAATTATGCAGAACTTAGCATTGCGGGATATTTGGAGACATCAAAACCCTCTCACTCAGAATTTTACTTGCCTCTCCAAGGCGCATAAGACACTCTCTAGAATCGACTTATTTCTGATAGATGAACGTATGTTAATGGGAGGGGTAAAATCAGATATAGGATCAATTTTTCTCTCGGATCATGCGCCGATTATACTTGAGTTTCAGCTCTCATATATACGCCCCACTGCATCACGTTTCTTTTTTCCTTATTACCTGATGTCTGAGATAAAATTCAAGAACTGGCTTAAAAATAGATATAAAGAATATGTAAACTTTAACAAAGACTATCTAAGCCGCCCTGAAATATTCTGGGATACTGCGAAAGCAGTAATGAGAGGGGAAATAATCTCATATAGCTCAGCTTTACATAAGAAAATTCGAACTAGAGAAAGAGAGTCATGCCAATGCCTAATTAACTCCTATAATCATTACTTGCTTGACAAAACTCCCGTAAACTGGGCAAAATATATCAAAGCAAAAAATGAAAGGGATACCTTTGTCTTATTTCAAGAAACACAAAAAGAGCTAAAAATGCAGGCTAAGCTGCATAAATATGGTAATAAATCGGGTAAGATGCTGGCCAAACTAATAAGAAATGAGATGAAACAACCAATCATAGACAAATTGCACAACAAAGGACAACAGCTTTCCAAAGCTGAAGATATAATAGGTGCATTCCATGAATATTATCAGGAACTATATTCACTCAAAATAAGTGATACACATAAATCTGACGATTTTTGGAGGGACATTACACATCCTATAGTCACATCAGAAATGGCTGAAAGTCTTAATGCCCCTATCTCCTTAGAAGAAATAGAGAAAGTAATATCTAAGCTCGCTCTAAATAAGGCAGCAGGACCAGATGGTCTGCCTAATGAATTTTACAAGATCCTGACTGGAGAAATTACCCCACATCTCTGCACGCTTTTTAATAGTTTTTTCACTAGTGGTAAACTGATCCCTTCTTCATTTTCTAACTCTTATACAACTCTGATATTAAAAGATGGAAAAGATCCCGAACACAAGGAATCTTATAGGCCAATTGCTCTGCTAAACTCGGATTATAAAATTCTTACTGCAATTCTAGCATCAAGACTGCAGGGGCCCCTTTCAGAAATGATACACTCCGATCAAGCAGGCTTTTTAAACAATCGCAACTCGGCTTCAAAAATTAGGGAAGCTTTACTAGTGACAGAATATTTTGAAGCTGCACCTAGTAGCGGAGGAGAGGATCTACCTGACCTTGCTATCATTTCTTTAGACGCTGAAAAAGCCTTCGACTCAATAATTCATGAACATATTAAATCATCACCAAGGCAATTTGGTATAAGAGGTAACTTTCTTGAATTTATCGAAAATTTAAACAAACAACCATCTACAAGACTGATAGTAAATAACAACATTTCCCCTCCTATTTTTCTAGGCAGAGGAACAAGGCAGGGCTGTCCTCTCTCTCCGCTCTTATTTAATATCTCTATTGAATCTCTTGCACTTAAAATTCGTCAACATCTAGATGGTATAAGGATTCGCAGCTGCGAAATAAAAATCGGTCTTTATGCTGATGACTTGCTGCTTTACTTGTCCAATACCAAACTAAACTTACCAAAACTCTTACAGATCTTGGAACAATTTGGCTCATTTTCTGGCTATAAGATAAACACGGCAAAGTCAGAGATACTATGGCTTAGGAAAGATAAAACTTCAGTATTAAAAACCCCTTTCCACCAAGTAACAGACTCTTTTAAATATCTTGGGATCCATATTGCGACAAGAGCTGCGGATCTTTATACCTTGAATATCTCTCCAGTAGTGAAAGTGATCAAAGAAAAGCTCTTAACCTGGCAAAATCTTCCTATATCACTTTCTGGAAGAATTGCTCTCTTTAAAATGGCTTTACTTCCTAAACTTTTATATATACTCCAAAATACATCAATAATACTTCTGGGAAAGGAAATACGCTCAATTAATACTTCACTGATTCAGTTCCTATGGCAGAATAAGAGGCCAAAGATATCCTTTTTGAAACTCTCAGTACCAAAAAAAGATGGAGGCCTTGCTCTCCCGGACATAAGGTTATACAATCTCTCTTTTCTTGCTCGAGTCGTAGCAGACTGGATATGGTCTAACAATTATGTTTTGAATAATCACCTCGAGTCCAATGTCTGCTACCCATATTCTCTGTCTGCATTATTACATTTAATACCTAAGGAAGTCCCCCTAGAAATTAAAAGACTTAAAACAATTTTTAACCCTCTCAAAGCTTGGCATAAAATAGTAACTCTTCTCTCAATCAATAATAGCGCTACAGATCTTTTGCCCATAATAGGTAACCCTGCTTTTCAAGCAGGTTTGCATTCTGAAATTTTTAGAAAATGGCACACTCTGGGGTTGACAAAAGTACATCAACTAATTGATAAAGAAAGAAAATATATTAAAACATTTCAAGAATTAAAAAGAGATTTTGACCTGTCTAACAAAGACTTTTTTGCGTATTTGCAATTAAGACACTTTGTTCAATACCTAGTTAAGAAGACAGGATGGGAATGGGGACTAGGTAAACTGAATGATTGGCTCGCTTTAACAAGGAATGGTCATATGTCAATTGCACCGTGTTACCATCTTCTGGGTACAAATAAAGGGGAACCGGTCTTGGCAAAGTTGGTTTCCTACTGGAATACATTAATCCCTCAGAGTAATATTGAGCCCAAAACCATTCAACTGTCAATTAAAAAAATTGCGCAAGTGACACTATCTGCAACCTGGAGGGAGGCACACGTCAAGCTCCTTCATGGGGCGTATTTTACTCCCGAGAGAGGCTTCAAATGTGTGAATGTAGGGTTTAATAAATGTCCTAAATGCTCGCACCAAGCAGCTAATCTAACACACATGTTTTGGTACTGTCCAAAGATTAAAAATCTCTGGAATAAGGTTGAATATTGGCTAAAGAAGGTACTAAAGATAGAACAGATTTCTTTGACAATATTTCAGATAATACTTTGCCTTAAGAAAGAACCTGGCAGGCAAATTGATGAAAAAATAATAATCACCACCATTCTTGCTACTAGATATTTAATTTGTAAGAAGTGGAAAAGCCATGCAACTCCAAGTATCACTGAAATAAAAAACTGCTTGAAAAAGCAATGCATATTAGATCAGAGAAATGCGGACATAAATAATGAACAAGATATCAAAAGATTTTTCAACAAATGGGCTGCTTTTTTAAAAATATTTCCTGACTCAGAAAGAGATTATATAATTTTCCCTTTCACAAATACAGAAATGGTTTTATTAGGGATTTGGTAAACATCAGGAGGAAGGAAGTGATAGAATTTTTTTATTTTTTTTTCCCTCTCTCTTGGCTTATGTTGTGCTGTCTCCTCGCATGGGTGGGGGAAATAAGGGGGGGTTATATGGAAAATTAAAACCCCAAGCATTGTCAGGAAAAGAAGTGCTCATGTTTGATTAATATGATGATTAGTTTAAATTTAACTATATGCATAAATGAATATAGTATTACGTTGATGAATCTATTGTACTTTTTGATTATGCTATGTTTTCACCTTTATAATATTGTTTCTGGACAGTGTTTGGATCATAAATAAAATAATAATAAAAAAAAAAATTCTATGCCCTATCTGAATCCTGAAAGTTTATTTTGAACTTCACTGTCCCTTTAAAGGGACAGTAAACCCACATTTTTTCTTTCACGATACAGATAGAGAATACAATGTTAAACAACTTTTCAATTTACTTCTATAATCTAATTTGCTTCATTCTTTAGATATCCTCTGTTGAAGAAATAGCAATGCACATGCGTAAGCCAATCACACAAGGCATCTATGTGCAGCCACCAATCAGCAGCTACTAAGTCTATCTAGATATGCTTTTAAGCAAAGGATATCAAGATAATAAAGTAAATTAGAAAATTGTTTAAAATTGCATGTTTTTTTCTAAATCATGAAAGAAAACATTTGGGTTTCATGTCCCTTTAATGAACAGAATTTTCTACATAAAGTTTCCGCCTCCTCTTGAATACAACGTACAGTAGAAGGATTAAAGTGATGGTAAACTTATATAATCTTTGCCATTAAATCAAGTATATGTCTACTTTTTTTTTTTTTAAATCTATCGGTAAAAGGGTTAAATCTGTGCCTATAGTAATTCTATTACAATGTTATGACGGCCCACTGGGATGTTCCTTTTTTTTTTTTTATGACAATTTCATTAAACATCCAATAAGTATGTGTGCCATATGACACTCTTGAAGCCCAGCCCTTTGAAAGCCTATGTAGAGAGTGGGTGGGACTGGTCTCTATGTCACAGCCCAGCCAAAAGAGGAAAAGAAGAGGGCGGAGGAACAGAAGATACCAAGTAGGATTATAAATCTTTTATTATAATATATATATACACTTTTTTTTTTTTTTAATATTATCCTGTTTTGCTTGTGTACTAATATATTTTACAGTGCAAAATTCTTAAAATCCGAAATTTACTATCACTTTAATATTACCTACCGTTCTGCGTACTGAAGCAACACACCGTCTTGCATTAGATGGCAAAGGAAGAGCCACATGTTAATTGTCTCCATCCAAGAAATGACCACTACAAACCATATGGAAGAAAGAAGGAAAAATTCACAAGCCATCTTCACAGATAAGGGTCCCCCAAATCCAGCTGGTCAATGCAGGACCTGCAGCGAGAATTCTGATGGAGAAATAAAGATGAATAGTTTGTAGCTAGAAAAAGGACCAAAGTCTACTAATGACAGTGACATGTTTATGGGCTGAGTCCCTGCTAGGTTCAAAGTGTACTAATGACAGTGACATGTTTATGTGCTCAGTCCCTGCTACGACTAAAGTATACTAATGACAATAACATGTTTATAGGCTCAGTCCCTGCTAGGACTAAAGTGTACTAATGACAGTAACATATTTATAGGCTCAGTCCCTGCTAGGACTAAAGTGTACTATTGACAGTGACAAGTTTATGGGCTCAGTCCCTGCTAGGACTAAAGTGTACTAATGACAGTGACATGTTTATGTGCTCAGTCCCTGCTAGGACTAAAGTATACTAATGACAGTGACATGCTTATGTGCTCAGTCCCTGCTAGGACTAAAGTATACTAATGACAGTGACATGCTTATGTGCTCAGTCCCTGCTAGGACTAAAGTATACTAATGACAGTGACATGTTTATGTGCTCAGTCCCTGTTAGGACTAAAGTATACTAATGACAGTGACATGTTTATGTGCTCAGTCCCTGCTAGGACTAAAGTATACTAATGACAGTAACATGTTTATGTGCTCGGTCCCTGCTAGGATTAAAGTGTACTAATGACAGTGATATGTTTATGTGCTCAGTCCCTGCTAGGACTAAAGTATACTAATGACAGTGACATGTTTATGTGCTCAGTCCCTGCTAGGACTAACGTGTACTAATGACAGTGACATGTTTATGTGCTCAGTCCCTGCTAGGACTAACGTGTACTAATGACAGTGACATGTTTATGTGCTCAGTCCCTGCTAGGACTAAAGTGTACTAATGACAGTGACACGTTTATGGGCTCAGTCTTTGCTGGGACTAAAGTGTACTAATGACAGTGACATGTTTATGGGATCAGTCCCTGCTAGGACTAAAGTGTACTTATGACAGTGACATGTTTATGTGCTCAGTCCGTGCTATGACTAAAGTGTACTAATGACAGTGACATGTTTATGTGCTCAGTCCCTGCTAGGACTAAAGTGTACTAATTACAGTAACATGTTTATGGGCTCAGTCCCTGCTAGGGCTAAAGTGTACTAATGACAGTGACATGTTTATGTGCTCAATCCCTGCTAGGACTAAAGTGTACTAATTACAGTAACATGTTTATGGGCTCAGTCCCTGCTAGGGCTAAAGTGTACTAATTACAGTGACATGTTTATGGGCTCAGTCCCTGCTAGGACTAAAGTGTACTAGTGACAGTGACATGTTTATGTGCTCAGTCCCTGCTAGGACTAAAGTGTACTAATGACAGTGACATATTTATGTGCTCAGTCCCTGCTAGGTACAAAGTGTACTAATTACAGTGACATGTTTATAGGCCCAGTACCTGCTAGGACTAAAGTGTATTAATGACAGTGACATGTTTATGTGCTCAGTACCTGCTAGGACTAAAGTGTACTAATGACAGTGACATTTTTATGTGCTCAGTCCCTGCTAGGACTAAAGTGTACTTATGACAGTGACATGTTTATGTGCTCAGCCCCTGCTAGGACTAAAATGTACTTAATGACAGTGACATGTTTATGTGCTCAGTCCCTGCTAGGACTAAATTGTAATAATGGCAGTGACATGTTTATGTGCTCAGTCCCTGCTAGGACTAAAGTGTACTAATGACAGTGACATGTTTATGTGCTCAGTCCCTGCTAGGAATAAAGTGTACTAATGACAGTGACATGTTTATGTGCTCAGTCCCTGCTAGGACTAAAGTGTACTAATGACAGTGACATGTTTATGTGCTCAGTCCCTGCTAGGACTAAAGTGTACTAATGACAGTGACATGTTTATGGGCTCAGTCCCTGCTAGGGCTAAAGTGTACTAATGACAGTGACATGTTTATTTGCTCAGTCCCTGCTAGGACTAAAGTGTACTAATGACAGTGACATGTTTATGTGCTCAGTCCCTGCTAGCACTAAAGTGTACTAATGACAGTAACATGTTTATGTGATCAGTCCCTGCTAGGACTAAAGTGTACTAATGACAGTAACATGTTTATGTGCTCAGTCCCTGCTAGGACTAAAGTGTACTAATGACAGTGACATGTTTATTTGCTCAGTCCCTGCTAGGACTAAAGTGTACTAATGACAGTGACATGTTTGTGCTCAGTCCCTGCTAGGACTAAAGTGTACTAATGACAGTGACATGTTTATAGGCTCAGTCCCTGCTAGGACTAAATTGTAATAATGACAGTGACATATTTATGTGCTCAGTACCTGCTAGAACTAAAGTGTACTAATGACAGTGACATGTTTATGTGCTCAGTCCCTGCTAGCACTATAAAGTGTACTAATGACAGTGACATGTTTATGAACGCAGTCCCTGCTAGGACTAAAGTGTACTAATGACAGTGACATGTTTATGTGCTCAGTACCTGCTAGGACTAAAGTGTACTAATGACAGTGATATGTTTATGTGCTCAGTCCCTGCTAGGACTAAAGTGTACTAATGACAGTGACATGTTTATGTGCTCAGTCCCTGCTAGCACTATAAAGTGTACTAATGACAGTGACATGTTTATGAGCGCAGTCCCTGCTAGGACTAAAGTGTACTAATGACAGTGACATGTTTATGTGCTCAGTACCTGCTAGGACTAAAGTGTACTAATGACAGTGATATGTTTATGTGCTCAGTCCCTGCTAGGACTAAAGTGTACTAATGACAGTGACATGTTTATGTGCTCAGTACCTGCTAGGACTAAAGTGTACTAATGACAGTGACATGTTTATGTGCTTAGTCCCTGCTAGGACTAAAATGTACTAATGACAGTGACATGTTTATGTGCTCAGTACCTGCTAGGACTAAAGTGTACTAATGACAGTGACATGTTTATGTGCTCAGTCCCTGCTAGGACTAAAGTGCACTAATGACAGTGACATGTTTATGTGCTCAATACCTGCTAGGACTAAAGTGTACTAATGACAGTGACATGTTTATGTGCTCAGTACCTGCTAGGACTAAAGTGTACTAATGACAGTGACATGTTTATGTGCTCAGTACCTGCTAGGACTAAAGTGTACTAATGACAGTGACATGTTTATGTGCTCAGTACCTGCTAGGACTAAAGTGTATTAATGACAGTGACATGTTTATGTGCCCAGTACCTGCTAGAACTAAAGTGTACTAATGACAATTACATGTTTATGTGCTCAGTACCTGCTAGGACTAAAGTGTACTAATGACAGTGACATGTTTATGTGCTCAGTCCCTGCTAGGACTAAAGTGTACTAATGACAGTGACATATTTATAGGCTCAGTCTCTGCTATGACTAAAGTGTACTAATGACAATGACATGTTTATGTGCTCAGTCCCTGCTAGGACTAAAGTGTACTAATGACAGTGACATATTTATAGGCTCAGTCTCTGCTATGACTAAAGTGTACTAATGACAATGACATGTTTATGTGCTCAGTCCCTACTAGGACTAAAGTGCACTAATGACAGTGACATGTTTATGCGCTCAGTCCCTGCTAGGACTAAAGTGTACTAATGACAGTAACATGTTTATTTGATCAGTCCCTGCTAGGGCTAAAGTGTACTAATGACAGGGACATGTTTATAGGCTCAGTCCCTGCTAGGACTTTATGGGCTCAGTCCCTGCTAGGACTAAAGTGTACTAATGACAGTGACATGTTTATGTGCTCAGTCCCTGCTAGGACTAAAGTAAACTAATGACAGTGACATGTTTATTGGCTCAGTCCCTGCTAGGGCTAAAGTGTACTAATGGCAGTGACATGTTTATGTGCTCAGTACCTGCTAGGACTAAAGTGTACTAATGACAGTGACATGTTTATGTGCTCAGTCCCTGCTAGGACTAAAGTGTACTAATGACAGTAACATGTTTATGTGCTCAGCCCCTGCTAGGACTAAAGTGTACTAATGACAGTGACAAGTTTATGGGATCAGTCCTAGGACCAAAGTTCACTTATGACACTACTACAGTACTGGGAGCTAGCTGGTCATTGGTGGCTACACACATATCCCTCTTGTCATTGGCTCACCAGAGGTGTGTTAGTTAGATCCCAGTAGTTCATTGCTACTCTGAGGCTGACTTTAACTATGTGTTTAATCCATTTGCAATGGAACAGTAATGAAATGCACTAATATATTAAAGCAAATTTCTTTTTGTACATTTATGTTTCTTAATGTGTTTTATTCACTCTAATATATATATATATATATATATATATATATATATATATATATACACACACACTTTGTTATATTAAAATCACAAATGCTATTAATTATAAATAATTACAATAATAAAATATATAAACTCCAAGCTTCGTGTATTTTTCTTTGTCATAACATGTGCATATTTAGGATAACAAAGCATATTAACCGCTAGGGTATAATTAGTTACATAGAGACACAGCCCCCTGTCCCTATAAACAAACACACACATATGTTATTGTAGTGCTTCAGTACAGATTATATTTCCACCCTCAGTACAGCAACTTATAACAATAAATAACTCACCTCCCACTGGATCTGGGGGGGACCGAGATGCACAAATATTAACCCCCTCCTTGGGTGCTGCTAGGAACTTACACACAAACACTTCCTGCTTAGGACACCCCCCTCCGTGACGTCATCAGAGCTACAGGGGCGGAGAGTTTCCGCCTTCGTCGTGACGTCATACTTAGCAAGGTGTGTACTGTGTTCAGCATACGGAGACAGTGTACAAACATTCACATAAAACAGTTATTAGAATTATATGTACGTTACACACTTAAGGTAAGATTCTATTGTTCTTACACAGTGTTACTTAAGAGAAAGTAAATATATTTAATCTGTTAAAACCATCAAAGTACATTAATCAACTATATATTTATTAATATGTAATCTAATAGGGTATGCACTAGCGCCTAAAAACTCACTGATACACTGACCTCTACAAACACACTGATATAAACACACACAGTGACCCCTGCACATACACACACTGATACACACGCAGTGACCCCTGCACATACACACACTGATACACACGCAGTGACCCCTACACATACACACACTGATACACACGCAGTGACCCCTACACATACACACACTGATGCACACAGTGACCTCTACACATACACACACTGATGCACACAGTGACCCCTACACATACACACACTGATACACACGCAGTGACCCCTACACATACACACACTGATACGCACGCAGTGACCCCTACACATACACACACTGATGCACACAGTGACCCCTACACATACACACACTGATACACACACAGTGACCCCTACACATACACACACTGATACGCACGCAGTGACCCCTACACACAACCACACTCACACAATGATACACACTGTGACCCCAACAAACACACAGTGACTCCTGCACATACACACACTGATACACACGCAGTGACCCCTACACATACACACACTGATACACACAGTGACCCCTACACACAACCATACTGATACAGTGACCCCTAAACACAACCACACAGTCACACAATGATACACACTGTGACCCCAACAAACAAACACACAGTGACCCCTGCACATACACACACTGATACACACACAGTGACCCCTGCACACAACCACACAGTCACACACTGATACACACACAGTGACCCCTGCACACAGTCACACACTGATACACACACAGTGACCCCTACACACAACCACACAGTCACACACTGATACACACACAGTGACCTCTACAAACACACTGCTATAAACACACACACAGTGACCTCTACAAACACACTGATATAAATACA
This sequence comes from Bombina bombina, assembly GCF_027579735.1. Classification (NCBI taxonomy): domain Eukaryota; kingdom Metazoa; phylum Chordata; class Amphibia; order Anura; family Bombinatoridae; genus Bombina; species Bombina bombina. Next base: position 523,798,163 of record NC_069505.1, on the reverse strand, counting down.
CACAGTGACCCCTGCACATACACAAACTGACACACACAGTGACCCCTGCACACACACAGTGACCCCTGCACATACACACACACAGTCACACTGATACACACAGTGACCCCTACACACACAGTCACACACGGATACACACAGTGACCCCTACACACACAGTCACACACGGATACACACAGTGACCCCTACACACACAGTCACACACGGATACACACAGTGACCCCTACACACACAGTGACCCCTACACACACACAGATACACACAGTGACCCCTACACACACAATCACACACTGATACACACAGTGACCCCTACACACACACAATCACACACTGATACACACAGTGACCCCTACACACACACAATCACACACTGATACACACAGTGACCCCTACACACACACAATCACACACTGATACACACAGTGACCCCTACACACACAGTCACACACGGATACACACAGTGACCCCTACACACACAGTCACACACGGATACACACAGTGACCCCTACACACACAGTCACACACGGATACACACAGTGACCCCTACACACACAGTCACACACTGATACACACAGTGACCCCTACACACACAGTCACACACTGATACACACAGTGACCCCTACACACACAGTCACACACTGATACACACAGTGACCCCTACACACACAGTCACACACTGATACACACAGTGACCCCTACACACACAGTCACACACTGATACACACAGTGACCCCTACACACACAGTCACACACTGATACACACAGTGACCCCTACACACACAGTCACACACTGATACACACAGTGACCCCTACACACACAGTCACACACTGATACACACAGTGACCCCTACACACACAGTCACACACTGATACACACAGTGACCCCTACACACACAGTCACACACTGATACACACAGTGACCCCTACACACACAGTCACACACTGATACACACAGTGACCCCTACACACACAGTCACACACTGATACACACAGTGACCCCTACACACACAGTCACACACTGATACACACAGTGACCCCTGCTCACACAGTCACACACTGATACACACAGTGACCCCTGCTCACACAGTCACACACTGATACACACAGTGACCCCTACACACAGTCACACACTGATACACACAGTGACCCCTGCTCACACAGTCACACACTGATACACACAGTAACCCCTACACACACACAGTCACACACGGATACACACAGTGACCCCTACACACACAGTCACACACGGATACACACAGTGACCCCTACACACACAGTCACACACTGATACACACAGTGACCCCTACACACACAGTCACACACTGATACACACAGTGACCCCTGCTCACACAGTCACACACTGATACACACAGTAACCCCTACACACAGTCACACACTGATACACACAGTGACCCCTACACACAAACAGTCACACACTGATACACACAGTGACCCCTGCACACAGAGTCACACACTGATACACACAGTGACCCCTGCACACAGAGTCACACACTGATACACACAGTGACCCTACACACACAGTCACACACTGATACACACACACAGTCACACACTGATACACACACACAGTGACCCCTGGACATACACACAGTGACCCCTGCACACAACCACACACTGATACACAGTGACCCCTCCACACACAGTCACACACTGATACACACAGTGACCCCTGCTCACACAGTCACACACTGATACACACAGTAACCCCTACACACACACAGTCACACACGGATACACACAGTGACCCCTACACACACAGTCACACACGGATACACACAGTGACCCCTACACACACAGTCACACACTGATACACACAGTGACCCCTACACACACAGTCACACACTGATACACACAGTGACCCCTGCTCACACAGTCACACACTGATACACACAGTGACCCTACACACACAGTCACACACTGATACACACAGTGACCCCTGCTCACACAGTCACACACTGATACACACAGTGACCCCTACACACAAACAGTCACACACTGATACACACAGTGACCCCTGCACACAGAGTCACACACTGATACACACAGTGACCCTACACACACAGTCACACACTGATACACACACACTGATACACACAGTGACCCCTACACACAGTCACACACTGATACACACAGTAACCCCTACACACAGTCACACACTGATACACACAGTGACCCCTACACACAAACAGTCACACACTGATACACACAGTGACCCCTGCACACAGAGTCACACACTGATACACACAGTGACCCCTGCACACAGAGTCACACACTGATACACACAGTGACCCTACACACACAGTCACACACTGATACACACACACAGTCACACACTGATACACACAGTGACCCCTGCACACAGTCACACACTGATACACACACACAGTGACCCCTGGACATACACACAGTGACCCCTGCACACAACCACACACTGATACACAGTGACCCCTCCACACACAGTCACACACTGATACACACAGTGACACACTGATATACACAGTGACCCCTGCACACACAGTCACACACTGATACACACAATGACCCCTACACACAGTCACACAGTGACCCTTGCACACCAGTGGCGGCTGGTGACTTTTGATGATGGGGGAGCACTAGCCCCGCCCTAAGATGGCTCCGCCCATTTTTATGTGCGTGTGTGTATATATATATATATATATATATATATATATATATATATACACACACATACATACACACACTCTGCCAGTTATCTATATCAGATGGTGTTACTCATGTTTGTGCATGTGTATAATGCTTACAACTTAATAGCATATATATATATATATATATATATATATATATATATATATATATATACTGTATATAAATATAGATTAGCATATATATATATATATATATATATATATATATATATATATATATAGCATATCTATCTATAGCATATCTATAGCATACATATATCTCTAGGCTAGATTACTGCAATGCACTTTACTTGGGCCTCCCAAACAAAGAACTCCATCACCTTCAGACGGTACAAAAAACGCAGCAGCAAACAGCAGCAAGACTATTGACCAATCAAACTCGCTCCTGCCACATAACACCTGTTCTCCACTCCCTGCATTGGCTTCCAATTAAATGGTGAACATATTTTAAAATTGGCCTGCTGACCTTCAAAGCCTTAAACAACCAAGGCCCACAGTACCTGAAAGAGCTCCTGACACCCTACATCCCATCCCGCTCACTTAGGTCAGCCAACACATCCCTCCTCTCAGTGCCAAGAATAAGGACAAACTCAGGCTCCAGAGCATTCGGCCACGCTGCGCCTACTTTCTGGAACTCTTTATCGTGCGCAATCAGAGAGGCACCGTCCTTACAGGCTTTTAAAAAAAAGCTAAAGACCCACCTCTTCCATCAGGCATTCAGTCCGCTTATCTGACCTTCAGAAACTCCTAACTTTTATGTCTTATGTTGGTATATTTGTAAAGTGCTTTGAGTCTCACATGGAGAAAAGCGCTATATAAATCGCAAATTATTATTATTATTTATAGCATATCTATATATAGCTATATACATGGCTAAAAATTTCAAATTCTAAGCTGCTAGCCAGGCCAAAATGTTACTCTCCACTTCTGATTCCGCCCATGCCACACCCACTGTCTGCACAACCGACTCCCTCTTTACCTATGTTTAGCTTATTGCACAGATATAGATATATATATATATATATATAGAGAGAGAGAGAGATAAATAAAACAATCTTCATATTTTATTACTAATTGCACCTTGAAAACCCACACTGATCAGCATACTACATAACCCTTTTAAACAATAAGCACATAGGAAGCGCTCTGATGTTCTTCATGAGGAAACTGAGTATATGACACATGGAGAGTCTAGAATACATTTTACTAAAATATCATCAAGCAACATATATATCAGAAGGCTATGAGAGACAGAGTTTATGGAAAAAATAGATACATAGATGATCCCAATTCATCTAAAAACACATTTTGGCAAACACCCTTTTCTGATACACACACTGACCCCTATACACACACACTGATACACACACTCACACCTGCACACCCACACACTGATACACACAGTGACCCCTACACACAACCACACAGTCACACACTGATACCCACAGTGACCCCTGCACACACTGATACACACAGTGACCCCTACACACACAGTCACACACTGATACATACAGTCACCCACTGATTCACACACTGAACTCTGCACATATACACACACACTGATACACAGACACACTCACCCCTGCACACACACACACTGATACACATACTGACTTCTACACACACACTGATCTCTACACACACACAGATACACTGATCCCTGCACATACACACATTGACCTCTACACACACAAATTGATACACACACACTGATACCTACACACACAATGAAACACACATACTGAGCCCTACACAAACACTTACTGATACACACACACACACACGCCGACCTCTACATACCAACCCCAATACACAAACACTTACTGATACACACACACTCCAACCCCTACATACACACACTGAGCCCCACACACACATACTAATATATACCCACACGCTAAAATTAAACTTTCATGTTTAGTTAGAGCATTCAATTTTATTGGCACTCTGTGGCAATATAGAAATATTTGTAGCAATGGTACACGTTGTAAACATTGCTGCCACATAGAGTACTAAAGATACATGCACACTCCTAAGCTCCTACCTAGAGCCTTCCTAGATGTATTCTTTGACAAAGGATACTAAGAGAACACAAAACAAATTTGTATTAGAAATACATTGGAAAGTGTTATAAAATACAATGCTCTATCTGAATCATGAACGTTTAATTTTTACTTACTGAACAAGCCTCAACTTAAGAGTTACGTAAATGTACCCATATGGGGATTAGGTTCCTGGTGTATAATCCGCTGCTCCCATTCTTTGGTATGGTTTTCTTTCTGT